>NC_136490.1:13454834-13512334 GCF_053919585.1 Euprymna scolopes
GATCGATGTTGCTTAACTTTGGTGATTTAATGAGAACTGGTGTGTCAAAATGATTGTTGTATACGTACCATGCAATTGTATTTTGGATAAATGTTGCTGATGTATTTTTAGATTTGAGCGTGTGATTTTGTGTTTTTCAGCTGTGGGATTTAAAAGCTGGCAAATTATTACGAGATTTAAATGGGCATAAATACGGAGTAAAGATGATTGACTTCCATCCCGGAGAACTCTTATTGGCATCTGGAAGCAGCGACAGGTGAGTGGAGACTTGCTTCATCTTTCATCAATAAATAAATGCAGCT
Organism: Euprymna scolopes; assembly: GCF_053919585.1. Classification (NCBI taxonomy): domain Eukaryota; kingdom Metazoa; phylum Mollusca; class Cephalopoda; order Sepiida; family Sepiolidae; genus Euprymna; species Euprymna scolopes. The sequence goes on from NC_136490.1 coordinate 13,455,137, forward strand.
CTTGAAAGTGTGTAATAAATTTCAAAATGTTTTTTTTTTTTATGGCGATCAAATACAAAATTGCATTCAGCAAAACTTCTGAGGTTTTGCTAAAATTAAAAAAAAAATACAAAATCCCAAAATAAAACAGTATGATTTTTTTTTTTGGTTCATATTTGTTGTGGTTTACTCAAAACACCTCGAGGTACTGGATAACTCATTTTGATTATTAAAAAAAAAAGGCGGGTAGGTAGGTAAGTTCTTGGGAGGGAGGGCCAGAAAAAGCAAATTTCTAAATGTGCTAATTTTTTATTTTATTATAATTTTTAAATAATAAGATTGCTAAATCACTAGAGCACTACGTCTTTTTTTATTCATTAGTTGGCTCAATTTTATTTATTTCTCTACATTTGTCTTTTGTCCTATTTTTTTCTCTCTTCCTCAACTTCTCACTATTCAACTTGATTTCAGACATTTTTGCTATTTTCACTTTCATCCCCGTGAAAATGTCAATGTTGATTAGCGGTTTCGGTGCATATTCAGATTGGCACTTATGTCGGCAATTAAAAATACAGAAAATACAGAAAGTCTGTATTATGTACATACGCATTACAAAATGAAAATAATGTCATATTCCAAAAATGATGTAAATCGATCAAGTAGGTTTTTTTTTTTAAACTAAGAAAATCAAAATTTACGATCTTTAGCAATTTTACTACTAAACTGTAATTATGTAGACGTAAGGCTGATTTTTTTTTTTTTTTGTTTACCTCAACACTTCAATTTGAGTTATCTTTAACTTATTTATTTCAGCGGATTTAATCATAGCTGACAAAAACACTCCAACTCGCTTTGTCGTAAAATTTGATTTTCTTGAAAAAAAAAAAAAAAAGAAACTGGATTAAACAGTTTGTTACTGCTTTAACCAGAATTATGCAAATATCATGATGAAAATTTCATTTTGTGGTAAAAATAAGACGGGAAGTCAATAAAGAAAACAACAAAATTAAAATGCTTAAAATGATCCCCCCCCCCCCCCATTTCCTGGAATCTTTTCAGTCAGATGAGATTCCGGCCTTTTCCAATGGTCATCATTTGACGACCCAAAAACTCAAGATATCCATTAAGATAAAAAGCTAGGTAGTGTCTATTCAAAAAAATAATCCCAGACATTAGTTTTCTCAAATTGGTTGATCTCACCAATGATTCCCTGTTTAATGTGGTATTTATTATATTTCAAACAAAAAAAAAAAATCTTTTGTGTTGCTAGACTTCAACCAGAGATATTTTCAATTCTCTATCCTCCACCACCTTAGACCCCTGCGCTTTCCATTAGGCTAAGCCTCCACCACTTGCAATGTCTGTCATTCTTATGTGCCATTAAAACATGCAGCCTAGTGCGTGTTTACACAACTGTACGCAGAAAATGGACTGATGATAACAAACCTGTGAATCTGCCAGTTATCACCCAGAAGCTTAGATAAAAAACTAGACTGTCTATTCAAAAATAATCCCAGACATTCGTTTTCTCAAATTGGTTGATCTTACCATTGATTCCCTGTTTAATGAGGTATTTATTATATTTCAAACAAACAAAAATCATCTTTTGAGTTGCTAGACTTCAACCAGAGATATTTTCAATTCTCAGTGCTTGTGTTTCGTAGTTTAAATTGTCAGCTAAAATAAGTATTTTAGAATAAAATATTTATTTACAATAACTTTGCAATGTTATCAAACAGGAATTTTAACTGACAACTTAAAAATTAAACATCAGGTGATGATATTAGTGTTATGTGCATTAATGACGTCACGAAAGGAAGATAGATTTCAGTATGTACGTCCAACTTTTTAATATGTACGTATAACTTTTTAATATGTACGTACAACTTTTTAATATATACGTACAACTTAGTTTTGGTTGTTGCTGGAGACAGGAGCAGACTAGTCATAAACCAGACAGACAGGAGCAGACTTGTTTTAAACCCCCAAGGAAGATGTCAGGGAAATTTTGTTAAAATGCAGTACTTGGGACAAACATGCAACTTTCAAGGGGGGAAATATTTCTGGAAATACAACTCTAGACTTGTCAATTCCTTAGGATGAATCTTGATTGCAGCTTTCCGTCAAGACAAGACCAAAGATGGACGAAGTATGTTTCCCCAATTGACCAGATGTTAAACCCCCGAGAATTGTTATCCACCCCTTTTTGTTGTAAAATCTGTTGTAAAGGTTGTATGTCCGTTGTTAAACTGTATCTGTTAATATATGAACACGTACAACACAAGAACACTAGACCATCATCAAAACACTGGCATAAATTTTATGTATGCTTCAATTCAATGAACAATAGAAAAACTAGAGACGATCACGTAATAGAGAACACTAGACAAGCATACACACACACATGTAAACACATGAATGTTAAATGACACCAGTAAACCGTTATATACTCATTATATAGGCGACTATATAATGAGTATCTGTTTATGTAGCAACTCTCACTATATAAGAATTGAGTTTTAGGTGTCCAATAAGACAACACTGGTGAATTATAATGGTGGATATTAGGCAGAATTTCATTATTTAAGAGAATGGCTCAACAAGAATTTGTCTACATTGGACTTTAAAACAACCATGTTATAGTAATTTGGGAAGTAGCACAATGATGTTATGTTCCACAGATAGGTAGTTCTAGAAAAGAAATTTTTACTCATGGAAGTTTTGTTTAATTTTATGGAAAATTATTGGCAGTGGTTGTAGCTAGATGATATCTTGTTCATTTGAACAAAGAAGGACATTGTGATACAGGTCAGTCCCTAGATTGCCAGAATGATTTCCAACAACAGATCCTGGGTTGGTATGAAAATGCACGTAAAGAACCGGTACGGTTAAAAGGGGAAAAAATTCAATCAAAATTAGTTTAACCTATGAGAGAAGGAAGAGATGAGGTTCATTTCTTGTCAAGTGAGAAAAAGTTAAAAGAAAAAAAAAGTTCTCTTAATCCCTTCCCCACGTAGCGCATATGGAGTGGGGCAGGCATGAATCTGCACATTGGTATTTACTAAGGCATTTGTAGTGTGGCACAAGGTCAACTATTTGTGAGAAGGACTGTCCGTAGATAACAATAACAATCATCTTCCGTGAAGTTATTTTATTCTTTAAAGTTTGATTCAAAACGTTTTGCTTTTTGATAAAAATTTTTGAATGGAAAAATTTGTTTATGCCATTTTTTTTTTGTTTTCCAACTTTATCCTGTGTGGAAGCATGATTGGTCTAGCCAATCGAATTGCATTGTGTTCAAAGCTTATCTTTTGTGATTATTTATGAATACTGTTTCGAAAAGGCACAGACCAGTAATCTCTTTCCAGCTATGGATGAAATAGCAACTTGTGTTATTTGATCGCAAATAGTAGCCCCTTAAGTCAAGTGGGTCTGTATCTTGTTTGGCATGAATGGCAGTATAAAAAACAAAAAAATTGTATCCCATGAATTGCCTAGAATCTGTAAGATGTTTTGTTTTTGTTAGGCATAAAATTGCCAAAAAAGGTTGACATGCCATAGAACAGATGAACCAAATTTCTTTCTATAAATTTAAAAAAATAAAAATGATGCAGAAAAATTGTTTTATATTTTTTTTTATCTGCTTTTTCGATAAATCGCATCCTAAGAAGATTATCTTTTGCTCCAATTAAGCTCATTTCTAACGCGAACGGTTATTATGAATAAAAAATAAAAACATAAAAGAAAACAAATCAAATGCAAACAGGTTAAGCTTGTTTGTATGGTTGGATATTTCTCGTGACAATTTGCTCGACTTAGTCATTGTCTCTAAAACATGCTGTGACAAGAATAATCTGAAGACAATGAACTTCGGGGGTCATGACCCCTAGAAAAGACCATGTCCGTTCGTCTGTCTGTCATATATAGTTTGAAATAGCATTTTCTGTCCTCTCTCCATCTCCAAAAGAAATTAACAAAAAAAACAAAAAAAAAACACCTGCGTGCACACACACATCACAAATTAATCGAATATGTTCTGAGTATGACTTTAAAATCCATCTAACGGTGAAACCCTTATTTGGGGAGTTACATCTGACTCAGCATAATAATACCTACCAGAGTCGCATTTATAGGTTAAATAGAAACTATTGTTTGCAGACTTACAGACGAAATATAATCTAAACAATCTACAGATAAATCGTATACAAATCATTTACAGTTTTGACACACTCGGCTCCAAATTCAACAGAGTATAAATGGTGTTTTCCCTGTTGACTATGTTGCCAGTGCAGTTCTAGGAGGTCCACCCCTCAGACTTTGCTTTCATTAGCTTAGATGGTAGCAAATACAGCTAGACAGCTAAATGTTTTGGTTTCGATTCTAGCTGAAGGTACTCCAGTCATATTTTTTTAAGTTTTGAAACTACTACTATTTATTAGGTATGATACAATAATGAATAGATAATTGGCTCTATAATAATGAATAGATAATTGGCTCTACAATAATGAATAGATAATTGGCTCTATAATAATGAATAGATAATTGGCTCTATAATAATGAATAGATAATTGGCTCTATAATAATGAATAGATAATTGGCTCTATAATAATGAATAGATAATTGGCTCTATAATAATGAATAGATAATTGGCTCTACAATAATGAATAGATAATTGGCTCTACAATAATGAATAGATAATTGGCTCTACAATAATAAATAGGAAATCTGCATAAATTAAAATATCATAAGCATGTTTTATGACTAGGCAACGCCGGACAACCTGCTAGTAATAGCTAAAAATAACAAATTAACACTTCTATTTGCTGATGGCTGATAGAATGAGAACAATCTACACGTATGGATTAAATAGTTCAGTTTAAAATTCTGTTTGAGTTCCTATGTTCGACATAAAGATCTTCAAGTTAAAATAGAAAGTTCTCAAGTATGAAAAGATTCACCTGAAGAAAATCAGAGGCTATATTTACTGAAACCAAGCTGAGAATTATAGTCTAAATAATACAAATTATTAATCCTTATCTAAAAAAAAAATTTGTCTGAAAATTTAAATGCTAATTTTTCATCCCAAATGATCGACTGAAAATGTAAAAACTACTCTAATCACTATATACACTAGCAAATTTTTGCAAGATACACATTACCACATCAAGGACCAAAGGCCACTTGAGGATAAGGGTTATTGTTAGTGGTAGAGATTGGGTAGAATTTGATTATGTAAGGAGACGGCTCAACAAGAATTTGTTTACATTGGACTTGAAGATGACCATATTATAGTTATTTTGATGTTTGTATGTACAAGAAATGATGTTCACAAACTCTGGTTGCATTTACGTTCTTATTGCAAAAGCAATGAAAAAAAAGGAAAGAAGCAAAACAAAACCGACATTGATATTTCTGATGGAATATTATGTAAAGAATTTGATGGTTAAAAATATGGGGGAAAAATTCCTAATCTATAATATAAATCTCGCCTGTCTGTCTGTTTTTATGTATGTATAATACTTTCCACAGAGGCGACAGATTTTCACAAGATCACTATCGTCTTGAAGCTTGACCCTTCAGACGACAAATACCGAGAAATTGGCCAAAAACATTAATCAACTGGGCACTTTTCTACAGGGAAGGGTCGCTTTTTTTTTTGCCGATATTTTCAAGTCATCCCCTCTTTTCAATTGTCTAGGTTTAATTTAAACCTACGTCACATTTTTTTTTTTTTTTCACATTCTTTTCCTCCTTCGTGGTACGGGTTAGAGCCTGTCTGCCTACTACCACTGTTTTTGCTCAACACACACCTCCAAACACCCAGGCTAGTCTATTATATAAAGCAAAGTTAGATTTCTATGCGTGTCAAAACAAAACTCAGAAATTATCAAAGATACACTCATAAGCATTACATATGCTGATTCAGAATGAAAAAAAAATATTGTCATTGATTACATTTGGTCATCAGGGGTCAAATCTGTACTGTTTTTTTTTTGTGTGTGTGTACAGATAAAATTTTGTTACTGGTATTGCAATATTTTTGCATTATAATGGAGTATGGTCCCTAAACGATGCTGCTAGGAACTGACAAATCAAATTAATTCACGTTCTGCTACCAACCAATCAGAAACCAGAATTGCTCCATAAAAATTCAACCTTTTTCTTTAGCAACCTTGCATGTGTTTGTTTCATGTCGACACGGGAAGAATCTTTTGCTCTGTGGCTTCCAACTCAAGAACTGTCTACTGAGAACCAGTCACCTCCAGGACTTGTATAGAACAACTAACCATCGGAAACTGTTCTGAAACTAAACATGGCTTACAACTAAAGAGTTCCTAAAACAGTACTGAAACTAGGTCAACTACTGATGAGTTGTTTTTATTTATTTATTTATTTTTTTATTATATTGAACCAGTTGCCAGAGAGTGAGGGGAATCTGAGGATGTTTGGTATTAAAAAGTGATTGAGGATCTGTAGTGAGAAAGAGAAAAATTTAACTGAAGTATGTTAGATATATTAAAGTTCTGAATTGTCGAGATGATTGTTTATATTATTTGTATTGATTGGACTATTGTTTTCATCTTGAGTGTTATTAGTAGGGCTAGGACAACAGCATATTCTTTTCATTGTTTTGACTCTCGAGTGTGTATCCGTTGATATCTTATATGCTTTTATATAGAGTGATGTGGTTCTCGGTTGATTAACTGTATCAGATATATACTCGGGAGTCAAAACAATGAAAAGAGTCTTCTGTCATAGCCTTAGTTATTAGTGCAATGTTTTGGTCGGATTAATACAAGTAATATGTTAGACATAGTCTTTATTAACATTTCTGGTGTCATCCCTCCCCTCCACCTACACACGTGCTCATCAATACTGAGCATTTGTGTTGCTTGAAACTTAATATGAATAAAAGAAATTGGTTATAGTCAACTAACGTACTTAACTTTCAGCATAGTACTACCGAAAGTGGTGACAAAGCAAATCAGTTCCTTTGCTTTTTTTTTTTCTCGTGCCTATATCTTCCCCGTGCATGTACTGTCTTTATTAGACTTTTCACGTCTTTCTTTTTTTATTTAATAATCATTGAAAAAAATTTCTTTGGTCTTAAGAATTATTGAAATTAATTTAATTTTTTAAAGAATGATTGAACACACTTTTTAAAATCTTTTGGGAATATTATTTATTGAATGTTTTTTTATGGTATTTGAAATTTTGTTTTGATTTCAATAATTTCATTTTCATCTATAATTTTGTTTATTTTTATTGTATACTTTTCAATCATTTCCTTTTCTTCTATTTTATGTCAATAAATCGCTTCACAATAGAAATACTGAAGAACAATAAAAGTGAAGGAACTGATTTACCTTGTCACCACTTTCAGTAACACTATGCCAGATGTTAGGAAGTACGTTAGCTGACTATAACCAAGAAATGCTTACCTGACTTCAAAAAAAATGTTCACATCTCGGTGAAAGGCCGTGTTGGTTTGTCCTACTTAATATTTGAAATAACATTTTTTATCACAAAATGTGTAAATTGAATGGGTGCATCGTAAGAATATGTTCATTTTTGTTATTTTTTCTTTCCATTTTCAGGACTGTCAAGTTTTGGGACTTAGAAACATTCCAGTTGGTTAGCTCAACACCCGAAATCTCACATGAAATTGAGTAAGTTGGAAAATGGTTTTGTTTATTTCAAACTATTTGGATGATTACAAATAAGATAGTTTCAAAGAAACTTTAAAATTAAATTTTAAAAATTCATCCGTTTACATGAACAATGATTTTTTTTTACTTAAATACATTTTTGCATGAAATTTTAAAACAAACAAAAAAATGTTTTATACTTGAAATTTTTTTTAATATATGTAAAGAAATTTTTTTTTTTTTTTTTTTAATATATGTAAAGAAATTTTTTTTTAATATATGTAAAGAAATTTTTTTTTTTTAATATATGTAAAGAAATTTTTTTTTTTTTAATATATGTAAAGAAATTTTTTTTTTTTTAATATATGTAAAGAAATTTTTTTTTTTTTAATATATGTAAAGAAATTTTTTTTTAATATATGTAAAGAAATTTTTTTTTTTTTAATATATGTAAAGAAATTTTTTTTTGTTTTAATATATGTAAAGAAATTTTTTTTTTTTAATATATGTAAAGAAATTCTTTTTTTTTTTTTTTTTTTTTTTTTTAAGAAAAAACTTTTAATAGATATTTTCGTGTCTGTAACAAAGACTTTGTTTTCCAAATTTTTTTGTTTGTAATATTGAGAATTATTGTTTTATTTCAAATCAAACAATTAGTCTGGCCAGGATTGAATAAGAAACACCGTTTTTATGGTTCTTATTGAGAATACCCTGTTACATTAAAAAATAAAAATCTGCATGATTTACATATGTGACAAAACGAAAATATCATATTATAAAAGTCACGTAAATTGATCGAATAGTTTTATTTTTATAAAGATTAATAGGAATTTGTAGACATCATAACATAACTCAAAACTTGAAATTTATCTCCCTTGTTTTTGTGGGGATTGTTTTCAAAATGGCAGTCAAGACAGTTACTCCACAAAATTTAGATTTTCTTATTTAAAGATAAAACTGCTTGTTCAATTTATGATTTTTGGAATATTATATTTTTGTTTCATAACAGGTAAGTAAATTGTACAGATTTTTCTTTTTTTAATATGGGGGGGAATTCTCGACGATAATCCTTTCTACATTTTATAAAATGAAATTTTTCTGGTGAGGCCAAATGAGATAATCTGTGGGACAGTAACATTAATTGAAATGCATTTCAGTAAATTTATAGTCTTTCACCCTCTTGAGACACATCCGGTGTTTCCCAGGAATAAATGAGGTTTCATGTGCAATTCTGCTCCAATTCTCTTAACATTTCTATTATGTTATAACAAACTTTAAAAAAAAAAAAAAAATTGTTTTAACAGTATTAAAACTTTCACAAAACTCTTTTTTCTAAATTAACCTATTTTGGTTCTTATCTAGTATTTTCCTTGTATTAAAAGTACATAAATAAAAAATCTGTATTGATGTACATTCTCGGGACAAAATGAAAATATCATATTCCAAAAATCATTTAAATTGATTAAGGAGTTTTATTTTTAATTAAAAACAAATTTTATGAGTGACTATCTCACCCGCCATTTTGAAAAAAATCCCAAAACAAGGGGGATAATTCAAACGTTGCAAGATTTTTGTTTTGATATCTATGAGTCGCTGAAAAATAATTTTCTTTATAAAAATAAAACTATTCAGTCGATTTACATAATTTTTTAAATATATTTCCATTTCGTCACAGGTGTGTACATAGAAATTTTTCTTTATTTTTGTTTTTTTACTATAAGGAGAATTCTGAACAAACAATATTTTTTATTTCACCTTACATAGAATTTAATAATTTCAGTCGTGTTCTTATTCGTTTTGTCTTTTAGCAACATTTTATTCCATCCATCTGGTTCCTGTCTGTTTGCGGCCAGTGCCAATATGCTACGTGTCTACGGCTGGGAACCAACTCATTGTTTTGATGAAATCAGAACAAACTGGGGAAACATTGCTTCCATGTGTTTCACAAATACACAACTTGTAAGTCTCGCAATATAGATTTTCATTCCAGCAATTTTTTTTTTTTTTTTAATTTTTTTTCTTAATGATTTCAGAATCTAATCGAAATTGTAGTTTTATTGAAATTAATTTCAAGAATTTCTGGAGTTTTATTTTCAAAATAAAAATCAAGAAAACATTTGTTTCTGGGCCAATCTCTTTTGTTATAACTGAAAATATACAATTTGTAAAATCTCTCATTGTCTCTTTTTCCTTAAATAAATTATGTAAATAAAATTGAATAAATTGCAATATTTATTGATCAAATTAAAACAAGGAATTATAATAATGAAACATTCTTAATCCATTGATTTTTAAAGATAAGCTCTTTTCATCAGACAAGAAATATTAATAAGGATTAAGGATTTTTCATTATAATTTTCTTGTTTGAAAATTTAATGGATCAATAAATATTGTAATTTCTATTTTATTTTCATCTATTTTTCCTATTTATTTAATTACTCTATCTAGTATATTGAGCTTTTGATTATCTTGATATGTTCCAATTTTAAAGATATATAGACCTCCCCCAACACAATTTTAAAGAAATATTGACCCCCAGCACACCACAGAGATTGCCATTCCCAAATAGGGCTGCAGAGCCATGATTGAAGATGCCCCAAAACAATCCGTTGAAACACCAGGGTGCATGTCATTATCCCCTGAAGTAGAAGATTGCCTATTACTAGTATTAATATATATATATATATATATATATATATATATATATATATATATATATATGATTTTCCATAGAATGATTTGATTTATGAGCCAAGTTTTTTTTATTTTATTTTTTAAGAAAACATTTTTTTTTATAAATTTTCAGCTTGCGGCCTCACATATGGAAACTTTTGTTTTTCCGTATCTCGTTGTCCTACAGGTAAGTTGTATTCATTTTCAAAGGGAGAATTTAGTTTCATAAATTAATGCATGTGTAGACATTAATACTTAATTTCTATAATAATAAAACTATAACTTTGTGTGTTTCTTTGGTGATTACTAGAATTGATAGTTTTTCATTTATTGATTATTAATTGCAATCTGAAGTTTAATAGCATACAATAAAATTTTTAAATTTCATTGTACAATTGAATCCACTAGACTGCATTTTGGTTTCTTTATTAATAAGTCGGATCTTTTAATGTGTTAAAAAGTTAAAACAAAAACAAGAATGAATTGTGACATATGAAAGGGATTTGGAAGCATTTAAACTGAAGAATAAAGTCATTTATGACTTTTTATTCTTATTAAATCATCTATCGAAAGATGAAAAGTTTTGAAAACTGTTTCTATGGAATTATTTTATAGCTATTAAAACATTACTAAAACAAAATTAATGTTTTATGGCAATTTTGCTCAGTGAATAATTTAACAAACAATATTTTAATATTTAATTTTTAAAATCCTGTTTTGTTTATAGTTGAAAAAAATGTTCTTATTGGCCTTTTTAAATTTTATAGAATTTGAAAGTATTTTCTGAGGAAATTCTCATGAATTTTCCCAGACAGTGATGGACATGAATGCCATAAATATATTCCAGATGTTTTACCTATATTTTCTTGCAAAAGTAGATCTGCTATCAATGTTTTCATTTTTGAGAAAAGTTGCCAATGTCAATTTGCAAGATTAATTTTAAATTGAAACGACTTGACAAAATACAGATATTTGTTCACTCATATCTTTTGCTTTATAAATGTCTTGTCTTTTATATTTCTGTTTATGTTTTTTCTTTCTATTTCTTCAGAAAGTGAAACCTATTAAAGCAGGGTCGCACAGAGAACAAACAAAAAATAACAGCAGGTCAGTGATGGATTGTCTCCCCTTTGTTCTGCTTTTCTTTTTTTTCTCTCACTTTTCTGCCTATTCTATGAGTCACTCCTCTCACATAATTCATTTCAGTGTTTGTTTTTCCATTCGTAGTTTTTGTTGCATTTGACCTGATTTTGCCAAATAATCTTATGCTTCACTATTTTTCACTGCTCCAAAGGATATTCAAGTGGAAAATAAAAATAAAAAATTTAAGACGTGTACATTTATCGAACGTATTATTGCATTTAAATATTTCTTAAGACGAGATTGAAAAGTGAGTGAAATGAGAATAAACAAGAAATCAAAATCTAATTTAAAAAATCATTGCATCCAAATAATTTGCATAACGAAAAACTATTAAGTTTCAAGTAAAACAAATGGTACCTACATAATTGTCATGATAGTAACATCTAAAAAATTATGGAAAACGGTAAGGTAGAAAATTAATTATTTGTGAAAAACGTTTCCAATAAGGGTAAAAATACTTTAATAAGGACATGTTGGGGCACATGATATAAGCAAGGGGAGGTAACTCGGTTGAAATGCAATGTATAGCAGACAGAATTTATTCAGAAAACAAAAATAAACATAACATATATATATATATATAGTTTATGAATTTTTAAAAAAAGAAATTCTTTTAACTGTTTGAATTTTTTATTTATTTATTTTTTTTTTATAAAAATATAACTGATCGGATTTTGGCATCAGATTTCCAAGGAATTGAAAGTTTAATTATTTCCCGTGTTAACTCTCCAATTCAAATTGGAAGATTTTGAAATGAATCGGTAGATTTTACAAATGTCTTTTTTCATGATTAATTAATTTTCTATCTTATCGTTTTCTTAAATTTTTGGATATGTTACTATTTGTGACATGCCAAACACCTTCCAACAGATATTATGTATTATAATATATAAGTAATATTCTTTTTTTTTTTTCTTTTTTTTTTTTTATTAACATCTATATACATAAAAGCAAAAATTTGTGTGTGTGCATTTTTTCTGTAATGTTCGGCAAATGCTTTTTCACCGGGATTCGGGGTGGTTTTTTTTTACTATTTCTTAGAACTTTTTATATACCGTCTAAATCATAATATCTAGGATTTGCAAACGTGCTTTGCGTCTAGATTTATTTACATCAACTTTTACAAAATTATTGCTATTTCGGCCCGTGTTGATTTGGCTTTTTTGTATAAAATCGAAACTAATCTAAAGCGAAGGCGTTGTTCCCGGCTTTCGTGCCGGGAACATCCGGAAAGCAATCAGCTTTTGATCAATGTGGGGGAACCCCCCTATATCAGACAATTGCTATTCATTGGGACACTTCCCTTTTTATAGGTAGCGGGGTTTCCCCCCCAACATCTTGGGGGAGCAAAATCCAAAAAAACTACCCTGCAGTGAAAGTTAACTGCGGTATTTCTTTTTGACCTCATTAAATTCAAAATCACGCACCTGTCAATTTGTGTAAACAAACCTAAACAAAACTTTCTCACAGTAAGAATTAATTGCGCAATTTCTATGCCATGATATTTTACCTCATTTTTTTAGTTCTTAAATAAATTCAAACGTTTTTCTATTACTCTTCCTTGCTGGCCGGTTTTTTTCTCACACTTTATTTTCCATCTTTGTCTCAAGGCTCCTGGTTCGATCCTACCTAGATACCAAAACTTTTTTTACCCCCCCCCCCCATCCCCCCCAAAACAAACACACACACCTACAAACACCTGGGCAATGCCGGATACCCCTGCTAGTCTAATGAATAAAAAACAAAATGTGTGTGTTTGTATGTCTTGCAAAAATTTTCCATACACGCAATGGATCCTCACGAGATCAGTATTGTTTTCAAGCTCGATCCTTCGGACGACAAATATCAAAAAATTGACCAAAAACATTCATTCCTTCATCCTCAACTGGACAGTTTGGTACAAGGAGGAGTCACTTTTCTGTAGACATTTTTGCAAAGTCATATGTGGTTGCAATGACTAGCCTTAATTTGAACGGCAGTGAAGTCGTATGTTATGGTGGCTGCGCAGGTTAAGCGGTTTGTCTTTTTTCACCTTCTTTTCCTCCTTCACAGGTTCGAGCCTGCCTTACTTCCTTTTTCTTCAAGACTTACGTAATGGGATTTTTTTTTCTTTTAAAACAAAAACTGAATTATTTTACCGTTCGCTTAAACCTTTTTTTTTTCACACCTCTCTCCACCCAGGCTGTGTCTATTTTTTTTCTGGTTGTATTGACTCCTTACTACACCACCTCTCCACACCTGGGCAACACCAGGTACCCCCGCTAGTTTTATATGAAAATAAGTGGAACAGTGTGAACAATTCTTATTTTTATTTAATGTGTAATATTTATTAATTGTAATCAAGTTAACTTTCTTAAAAGTAAATAGACATTTTTTTTTTTTTTTTTTACAGAAAAGTATCATTCTTACACCAAACAACTTGTACTACTATACATAATAATACTAACAATTGGTCTAAGAATGGATAAATTTCTTCAGTTAAAATATCTCTTGGAGGATATTTCATCTAGGATGCTAAGTCATCTATCATCATCCAAAAAACAGGTGAAGTGATGCAAAAATGAAATGATATGCCGGAATGCCAAAAATAGTCCTTTGGAAGATGGTCTCATGACAACAGAACAATTATATCATTATCCCTCCCTCAAAGGCGGATATAATACCTGGGAGGATTATGGCCACCCTTTTAAAAGAAGAAAGTCTTATAACAGCAAAACCGTTGCTACACTGCCCACCTTTTTAAAAGATAATACAATAATAGATTAAATCGTTTTTGTTTTTGTTTTTTTTTATTTAAAAATGCTTTACATTAAAACATTTTTAGTCCCCCCCCCCCCGACAAAAGGAGGTTGGACCTCTAAATTCACTCATGTCCGTTTGTCTGTCTGCACTTTTCTCAATAACTCCACCTTGGAATTTTGGGAAATTTTGCACAAACATTAAACGTGATAGGAGAAAAAAAGTAACTGGCCAGATTTTTCAGGAAAACCCCAGTTGCCCCTCTAGGGGTGCCTTTTGGGTTAAAATAGCTAAAATTGACACTTTTGGGATTATTAAAAAAAATTGATGCCTTGGATTTTTATAAAACTTTCTGAAAAGTTGTAACTAACTGATTTCTGTATAATTTTGTTTATCTAAACTCTTGGGTGTGTCCCAGGGGCTCTTATAGGACTAATAAAAACACTTTATTCAAATGCTGAACTTGGACATTTTTTTTATGCCTCGTTTACTTATTTCCTTGGCTTTTTGGTCAAGATCAAAACCTATGTTTTCAGCAACATTAGATGGTTTACTAAACAAAAAAAAATCTGCTGACATTAACTTAAGAAATGGCCAGTCACCCTATCTCTCCCATTTCCCTTCTCACTTAAGCCTGTCATGAAGAATTTTAACAATGTTAGTTTAAGAAATTTTTTTAGTTTGTTCTAATTACTGTGATACTAACAAAGCTATTGTGCATATACAGTGAAATTAGAACAATAAATTACAAATGAATAACATGAATTTATTATGAACTTTTTAAAAATATATGCAAATTAGATATTCAAATTATGGCCTTTCTGATCATTCATCTCTAATATATATATATATATATATATATATATATGACTACTTCATTTAATCACATAAATATACGAAAGTATAAATTTATGCGTAAACTTTAAGTATTTACTTCAACAGTGCTCAATATGTAGGTAGAGCTACGTAGTAAGTTATAAAATATATATGGCAATTAAGCTACACAGAATATTCTGTGTTTCATCCATGCTAGGATTCGTCAGGTTCATGCATAAGCCTGATGAATCCTAGCATGGATGAAACGTGGAATATTCTGTGAGCTTAATCGCCATATATATTTTATAACTTACTATATATATATATATATATATATATATATATAATCTCAAAATTTTATTATTGGTATTATTTATTTCAATAATAATAACCCGTTCTTTTGTTTGTTTGTTTTTTTGTAATAAAAGAGTGATAAATGAAAAAGAAAAAAAATTGCATTTATTCATTTAAATAAAAATGTGGATTGGTTATAAGTACTGCTTATTAAAAATCATTAGAATAAATTGATTGTATGTTTCCACTCTAGATTTTCACATTTTATACTGAAAACAGACATCAGTGTTGTCACTAAATATCAGACAGTACATATAATATTTGAGAAACGCTCCAATCTATATCATTATCTCTGAAAAATACAGATGTTGTTGAAATACGGCTAATTATTCTTCTGGTCCTAAAAGAAAATAGCCACTAATAGATTAAGACCTTATCATTTTGCATTAAAAGTTTAAAAGTTTTTGTGACAATTTTTCCATTTTCTTACAGAGTCACAGATCATTTCATTGCACGTCCCCCGACAAAATCAACTCGACAAATTAGGTAAGTTTTTTTTTTTTTTTGTTTTTATCCTAAAGATTTATTTTCTTTATCTTCTAGCTATCAAGGTTACCAAGTAATGCCTGGGTTTTTGGGAATGATGATGGCATATGTACTAGTATAGTAAGAAGTATGGACAACATTGTTCTTTTAATGTATTTCAGTTGTCTTAAGGAACTCTGCAGTTTATATAATTTTGTCTTGTTGTTGAAATGGTAAAAAAAAAAAAAATAAATAAACTCAATAGTTGGGTACATTTACGTTAAGAAGCATGTCTCCTTTTCTCTCTCAAAAATGAATCACGCATAGTTCATTGCATTCCCTTTTATAAGGGACGTTCCAAAAGTAATGCCTCCTAATTTTTTTATTCCACTTGAATTGATCAGACGAGAATTGCAAATTGCGTAGTTATGATGACTGACCTTATGCATTCATCTCTTTGTTGCAGATATTGAAAGTGTGAGACTCTTAAGAAAGCAACCCCTGTCATGGACATGCATCAGAAGCAGAGATGCATCATTGAATTGTTCCATGCAGAAAAAATGGAACCGGTCAACATTCACTGTTTATGGAGCTGATGCAGTTAGTTATTCTCGGTTTGCCTATCACTGTGGATCGGTTGAATTGAGTCGGCTCCACCTACGGAGTTGACTACGCCTCAAATTGAGGCTGATCATGCCTGACGATTCGATGCTAATGTACTTGATATCAGCACAGTTAGATATATTTGGCAATTTCAGAGTCGTGACAGAAATGAGTGGCAAAGTGTGCTCCGGACTTTTTACAACCAAAGTATTGTTCATCATTGGTAAAAGTGCAATAAGAATGATGATGACTATGTAGAAAAAATAAATTCTGAAGCACAAAAGGTTGCTTGTTTTAACGGTACCACTCCTATCTTCATAGCTCTTCAACATTATAGTTTTGATTAAAAAAAAAAAAAAAAAAAAAAATAGGAAGCCTTACTTTCTCGTATGTTTACTATTTATGTTCAAAATTGCATAAAAATTTGGGATTTGGCCAACTAGTAGATGGTCTGCAACAAAAAAAGAAAACCGGTTTTCATCAAACGGAAATGGAATCATGTTGTCTTTTCTAGGACGACAATTTTATCGTTCCACACTTTAGTTATGTCACTTGACACAATATTACTTCTAAATGACATTCCTAGACAATATATTATATAAAGGATTATTTAATGAAATTAAATTTGCTACAAAAAATTTTCATGTTTTATAATTTTTAATAATGAGGATTATTTTGATTAATTAGATTAAGGTCAATATGCAGAAAAGGTACCGTGTTATTTTTCAAATTCAAGTTTTACAATAATTATTAAATTATGTGAAAATACAGAATAGGTATAAAACTCCCCATGTTAAGAATGGGTTTCTAAATAATGTTTTTCTTTCAACATAAATACCCTGATTACTGTACTTTTAGTTTTCTCTCATCACATATTTTTGCAAATACGTATGATAACTGCAGTTTGTTTTAAATGTTTTCTGGTTTTATCTGAACATTTGAATGTTTATATTTTATTCAATAATAAAATTTGTTGAAATAATTCAAATAAAATATCTCATTTAACAAAAAAAGAAATTATATTGAGAATAATAATAGCACTGTTAGTATTTTGGTAGAAATCTGTATTTTTTTTTATGAATGTTTTAATATTAATATATAATTAAATATTACTTTAAAAAAACATTGTAATAAATTGCAACTTTAGATTTTAAAAGCTTTAATAGTTTTCTTTTCTTGCTGTTTGGATGTGTCTCAAGCAAACGGTGCTGGTGTATCATAATTGAATATAAAAAAGGATTTTAAGCAAAAATATGATTACATAATTACATGTCAGAATTAGTAAAAATTTTTAAAAATTATGAAAAAAAATCGAGTACAAAAAAATGACAAGAAAAATAAAATTCCACGACTAATGTTTTATCCATTTAGTCTATTGCAGTTAATTCCATATGAAAAAACTGATTATCTCCCTTTTTCTCACATTACTTTTGCTACTTCAAATTAGAAAATGGCAGATCAATAATACGGATTTTTTTTTTTTTTCTGTAAAAAAATTAGTTTTAGCAGATTTGCTCAAGTATTTGTTGGAATTTTTGGAATTTTTACATGTAATTTCTAGTGATGGGATGATTCAAGTATTTTTTCCGTTTCCGATACAATTACCAATTCCAATTCCGATCCTTTATAAATGTCTAAATATTTAACTATAGAGTTATTTTTTCATAATCACCATAAAAACACGTTAAATGTGCATTTATTTTCTCAAACATTAAGATACACTTATGTAGGGGAGGGATCTATAGATTTTATTTTTATTGGCAGTTTAAAATCAATAAATGTTTATTTTATTATTAATACCAGCAGTGGAAGATTTTTAATCAAAATTAAAAAAAAACAAAAAAAACAAAGGAATTGTTTTTGGCATTGGAAAATAGCTACATTTTTTTTCTGATATTGATTCCGATACATCAACGAATTCTTTTTTTTTTCCAATTCCCGATTCCTATTAATCGTCCCAACACTAGTAATCGCATAATAGTGTTTTTACTTTAAATGTACATTTGCTGTTTTAGATATCTGATTATAATGTACAAGCATAAAATAAACTTAGTTGTAGATTTATTTGTGAAAGAAAACTTAAGATTTTATATTTATTTCCTGATTTTCAGAATATTTGCTATCTATTAGATAAAGTTGTTGGGGCTTCTTTACAATCACTCCCCCATGAATAAAATAATGCACTTGTTGGTCTTGATGTTCCAATAGTTAAAAAAAAAAATCTTAGAATCTCAAGCATTTCAATAACAAATAGCTTTTATTTCATTTTTATTTTAAAATTTTGCTTCTGACATATGGTTTCAGCTATGTTGTCTCTGTTCGACTACAGCAGCCCCAAAACAATGATCACTATTTTGATGTTGAGACATTTTGTGAACATAATGTTGTTTTTTCTAATATTTTTAATTTTCAATTATTGTATTTAATTTTTTTTTTCTTTTTTTCAGTTCTCCATACCGGGAACATAAAAGACCAGGTGCTTCTCCTCCTTCCATAGTTCCTTCTTCTCCTCCTCTCCCTTCCAACATGAATCCACCACCCATAGAATCACTGTCTAATGACCCTGACCCTGCACCCCATCACGTTATGTCAAAACCTGTTGAGCACAATCGTAGGACAGAAAACCACCAAATGTTAGACGCTCAAAATGACCACAGCGATTTGTCGAAACACAATAACAGTGAGTCCGCACCTTTTTTGCTTTCCCTCTGCTCATTACTCGAAATGCTTTTAATATTCTTCCCTGCTTTTGCTTGTCTTTCTTATGCCAAACGCTGCTTTTTTATAAAAGTTTAAGACCACTCCGATGGAATCTGGATATTTTCTAGATGAGGGAGTGGATTATTTGTATCCTATGTTTTACAAATACAATAACTAATACGTATTGAATCTGCCATTATTATTGATTGGAGCAAGCTTTCCCAAAGTGGGCTCCATGGAGCCCTGGTGCTCTGTGAGTCAGACTGAGGTGCTCCGGAAGCCATTTCTTAAAGAGGACCAAATTCTTTATATGGAAAAATTAAATGAGTGCAGACATTTAATTATTAATCTTTTTTTTACTGGAAAGATATGATATATAACTACAGGTGTAAAGAGTTTCAGGATGGTTCATAAAAAAATAAATAAATAAATTAACAAAAAAATATGCAACAAATTTTGATTAATCGAAAGCAAAAATGGTTGTAAACATTATCATTAGTGCTAAAATTTGAAATTAATGTTTTTCATATTTATTTTAGAAATTATTTTGTTAGTGATCCGTAAAAAAAACCTTTGCCCTGCTCAAGGGCTCCATGGTTTCCTGAAGTTTGGGGAACTCTGGTTTAGAGTGTCAATTTACGACCATGTGTAGTGGTCGATGGCAAGAAAATAGGTTAAAATATTTTAAATTGACAATTCTGAACTTGTTATGAACATAAAATGTATTTTGTAGTAAAACCTTTGTATATTATTCGATAAAATAGGGGTTGGGGGTGGTGTAATTGGGTGGGGTCTTTTAAAAAGCAGAAAAAAATTTCCCACTAAAGAAAGCCAATATGTAGAGAGATGATCATTTGAGTAAGCATGTTGATAAAAAGAATTAATAAACTGAGTTTGTGTGTTTTACGCAATTGACTTTGGTGTATATATGTAAATTGATCCTCTGATGGACAAATTGATCATCAAGTTTGTGTGATATTAGACACGATCGCAGTTGATCAGAACTAGAAAAGGCATTAAACAGCTTCTTGATATTCGGTGTATCAACTGTGATTTTGTAAAGTATGAACTGTTGCAAACTCTTTCAGCAGAACGACTTCATTTATGTCCACCATTGTGAAATAAACTTATTTTAAAAGAATACGATGATACGACTCTAAAAGAAAAACCCCTCAAAAAAACATTTGGTTTCATTTTGATAAACAAATTTACTGCCTCCCACACATGCACACGCATTACTATATCTCGACAAGCAACCCCCATCCTCTCCCCCAACAAGACTTCCAACCAGTCATTAACTAATGCAAGCTGTTGTTCATTAATAGCTAGTTTTCATTTGTAACAGATGTTCACCAGTTGGCATCTACAAATCAACTTCTGCAACCTCTCGTTTTAACTGTGACAACTTGACTGATCTTCTCAAGCTCTTATGCCAATGACACACAAGTTTCTGTGTCACACCCAGACCCTTACATAGTGTCGGTATACCTGCAGTCGCTACTTGTTTTTGCATCTAAGTAAGCAAGGGCCCAGCAAAAGCAGTTGCTCTCTTTTCCTCTAGACTTCTCTCTCCTGTTCCTGTCCATGGGATTCGGTTTCAAGACACATTTGTGCCATTCTCAAAATGTCATAAATATCTGGAGGTAATAATATCGAACAATCTCAGGTTTGACGACCATTTGTCTTACATATCCAACAGGGTTAATAGAGAGTTTTATGTTCTGCGTATCCTGAGCTACCAAATTCCCATGATTTTACAAGCTAATGATTTGTCCCCACTTGGGATATAAGTCCTTATTGTTTGTTGGAGTTGGCAGGGTGTTTTCTGATTCTCTTGAGTGTCTATAGCATCATGTCATCAGATATGTACTTCATATTCCCTGCTGCAATCCTCTGGAGTATATGATCTGCTTCGATTAGATCTGCTGTCTACTCGTCAGAATTTGATGGTTGCATCTGTTGCTTACAGATAATTTCAAGGTTCTTGCCCCATTGCAATGTTTAAATATCGTGCTGTGTTGCAGCTGAACACACCAAACCTGTGACGATATGCATTCACTATAGCCCACCACATAATCACACTGTTTGCTCAGATGTACCGATGATCTCCTTTCGCATTGTGTTCTGCAATTCTGAACGTGCTGCCTCAGAATTGTGTGAATAAACATGTATCACTGTCATATTTTTCAGAGTTCTGTATTGGCTAACTATCGTGATGTTCCTAAGTTTTATGCATTCCCTAATTAGCTTAGTAGCCTCTGTCTATTGCTAATGATTTTTAATAAAAGAAAAAAAAAATTATTGATCATTTTACATTGGCCTTCTTCAATTTTATTTTTTTTATTGACTGACAACTTGCCATGCACAACCAAATTCACTCTGGTAACCGGCAATTTTAACCGTTTGTTCTGAAACTTTTTCCAGTTGACTTTAGAAATAGCCAACATGGAGATCCTGGATCATAAATCATATGCAAATACCATTTATTCGTTTTTACTTAAAAAACCAAAGAAATTGTGTACAGTGCGAGGGTGCATGAAAAATGCACATTTGGATAATTTAGAAGAGCAGAAAATGAACCTTTTTCTTTATTTTCAGCAATTTTGTAACTCCTGCTTACATTATTTTACCCTTTAGTTTTCACATTCCATGAGCAACGTTTCTGACAAAGAGGAAAGGATTACCGTTTTCTGGATTGGAATTTATGTATCATTGGCTAGTTTTTGACTTTGAAGTGATATTTCATTTATTTTTTAGCTCCTTATCAAGTGGCTTCATGCATTGCTTGGAGCGATTTTCATTAAAAAAAAAAAAGAATTGTTAGGAAAATGAACTTGATACGTGGTGACCACCGTGTAAAAAAAAAAAAATGAACTGCATACGAATCATAATGTGTGCATACGTTTGTATGAAAGGAGGAGCATCAAATGGACAAATTTTCTGTCAGCACCATTTTAAAGTTTTATGGATGGCATCATTTCATGAGGGAGAGCTGTGCTGTTTTTCGACTTTTTAAGTGTGTCCACGTGTGCTTAAATGCATAGAAATAATCAGGGTCTTTGACATTAAGAAGCGTTCACTCAGATCAATAGATGAATTTGTAAATAGAAAAAAAAAAACGCAGAAAATTGATTCTACAAATGTGACAAAGCATGTCCGTTTATTTCGTTCAATCATAATAATGATGGAGTATTAAAAAATCTCTTTTCTTTCTTTTCTGCTGAATCACAAATCTATGTTGTTATTCATTAGATGATTGAATTATTTGTTAAACATTTAATTTTTGCTTTGATTGTTGCAATATGTTTTGATAGAATTAAAAAATTGATTTCCTTTAAACTAAAAAAGCGTAGAAATACTACATTGTCTGGAGAAGATAATTTGAAAATTGGAACAATTTTTTAGCAGATTATTATTTTTTTTTTTTTCTTGCTATGATTTCACATATTTTAATCCAAATTCTTTTTAAAATTTCTAGTTTAAAAAATTTGGTTTTCCTATGAATAATAAACAAATTTTCTTTAATCTACATATTTTTACAGCCACTTTGTGTACATCTATAACTGCACATCTACGCATACAATAGATAAACACCTAATAACAAAGACACTTAAGATAATGTTGGTTCGTTTTAGTTCACAGGTTTATAGAGCATAAAATTATCTAGTGTTTTCAAAATCAGACCCAAATAGCATTTAAACCGACAAATCAAAGTTTGCTTCTGACTAGCCGAGGTTTCATTTGTTATTGTTTCATTGTTTCTGGCAATGTCAAAAAATACTTTGTTACAATTTATTTTAAAAAATACTTAGTCTGGCCCAGATGATTGCTAATACGAAACACGTTAAAATAATCACTTAAAGATAAAAATCAGCAAGTGGAATAATTTATATTTTAGATTGAAGAATTTAATAAAAGCAATCTGTTATTGATATAAATAATTTAAAAAAAAAAAACAAAAAAAAAACCTAAAATGATTTCCCTGCATCTCAATCAATGCCAGCTAGGTACAGCTTGTTCAATTATAAAAAAGGTAAAATGGAAATATATAAACGACTGGATGTAAAGACAGATCCAAGTCAAATAATGAGGGAGACAGGAGGGGCAAGGAGTTTAACATAAAAGTGTTTAAAATTCAGAAATATCTCTTAGTTTTTTAGTTTATCATACAAAAACAAGAGAAAACAAATATAAATTTATCTTAGTATAGGGCTTTCTTTAAAACTGCATCCACTTCAAATATAGATTAGTGTTCATATTTATTTGGGTATATTTTATTTTTGATCAATAACCTCATTTTCATTTTTGATGAAAAAAAACTAATATTTTATTTATACATGTAAATAAATTGTTATTGTTATAAAACTCTACCTGATATCGGGATTAATTATACTTGAGGCACCCCAGTATTATCTATAACGAAAAGGAAACATTTTACCTTGGCATTAATTTTTTTTTTTTTTTTTTTACTTTTGATTGAACTATAAACAGAACAATACACACATTTTCAGTCTAAAAGATTGAAATCATTTTAATTATGAGATGAAATTAAAAATTTAATGTTTAAAAAAATATTTTAAAAAAATGTTAATTTACCACTAAATTTAATGTTTTACAAAAATATTTAAATAAATATTGTACGTAAAAGGCATAGAGAAAATACTTTTTTTTTTTCAAAATGGTCCTTGACCTTTTTACTAGGAGTAAAGTGTAGTAGCTGTTCTGACACTACACTTCATCTTTCCTGTTCTTGGTCAGTAAAGGAGAAATCCTTTTAGACTGAGACAATTTTTTTTATTTTTCTTCCAATCCAAAGTGCTCTCTTTTGATGAGCTGGATTTTTCTACATAAAAAATTGACCTAGTGTTTAACTCTGCCCTTGTGGGGAGGCAAGTAAATAGAGATACCATTTCTGCAATGTCTTTGTCTTGTTTTAGTTGGGATTCACTACTTATCAAGGCCTGAAAGCCATTCGAGAATAAGGGTTAATGAATGTAAGTGTAGTACTTGTTAATCGTGTAGATTGTATAGAATTTAATTTATGGGGACGGCTCAACAAGAACTTGTTTGCATTAGATTTGAAGGTTACCATGTTGTATTCAACTGAGAAGCAGACCAAACAAAATGTTTTATAAATTAGTAAAACTTATGAATACCCCCCCCTATTTTATATAAAAAAAATCTAAGTGCATTGTGTTTTGTTTATAATTCAAGCTAGAGTGAAAGAAATTCATTTTGGTTGTTTATAATTTTGGAGTGTCTTAAGTATAATTTGGTTCGAATATTGAGCACTTTGTGTATAAAGGTAACCTGTTTTTATTTGTTTTGTTTTTGATATTTAAACAACCTTTTTTTTGTTTTTTTGTTTTTTAAAAGTTGCTTTTTATGTTATGCAGGCAAAAATGTACCTATAACCTCATAGAATAATACAAAGATATACAAATGATATTCCATTAAATATTTTATCAGTCTACCAGCATTTCTGAATTTATTTAGTTTATTAACTCTATTAGATAATTTCTGACAAAATATTACTCTGATCAAAATAAGATCTAATTGTATGGCAGATTTATTTTGTGAAATCTTTTATTTTTTACAATAAAAATTTACACTTGTTTTCTTCCATACTTGTTTTTGTCCATTGCATAAATATTTTCCAACTTTGTCTTTTTGTCTATTTCTTTTTTTTTTTTTTTAATCTAAGAATAAATTGATTAAATCAGAAAATAAATGATTCTTTTTTTTTCCAAATAATTACTTTTTTCTATTGTTACTTAATTTTTCATTAAAAATAAAAATAATTTCTGATTTACAAAAAACATATTTTTCTCTATAATATAAGAGTGCTTCATTGTAATTGATCAGTGAAGATGCTGAAAAAAAAATATCCCCTAAAAGTTAAAAACTTGGAGGAATGCTATGAAAAGTAAAAGGTCTGAGAGTGATTCCCACCAAAACTGAATAAATCGTAGAAATAGGAAAGTTTTCCTACTCAATTGTGGGAATAAGGTTGGGAGCAATTCAATTTGGGTGCATAAAAAGTGCAGCATAATTACTGGTAGATAACAAGTCTGTTGTATAAAATGGATGCTATGATGATGTCCAAAAGTTTTTTTTTTTTTTGTTTTTATTTTTTCATATTCTACAGAAAATAGAAAATGTATTTTTTAAATTCTAACTCATGTTCTATAAAAACAAAGTTTATTTCATGCAATTAAAAAATTTTTTTTTCAATGTATTTCAGTTTCTCCAAATAATCGTGAACCTTTAAGGCCTCCTGGGAGTCCATCGTGTCATCCTAAGTTAGTTCCAGGAGTAAAAACACAAAAATTGTTAACAGATGTAAGTATTAAAGTTTTCAACATTTTAAAATATTAATGGAAAATTGGGGAAATCCAACTGAAGAAAAAAAAAAATAAATAAATAAAAAAGAATTTATTTTTATATTTTTTATTTATTATATTGAATAATCACCTATCAAGACTAAAAGCCACTAAAGGACGAGAGTTAATTGGATAGATTGTCACTTGAACAATATTTGTAAGAAAAGAAAAGGATCCATGGAATGAATAAAATTTGATTACTTATAAAGGCCATTTATTTATTATACATATTTATGTTGGATGTGAAGCAGTACTATGGTAATGTGCTCCACAGGTGAAGGAGGGGTTTGCTGTACATTGAAGCATTCCCATATCAACTGAGCGGCTTCTATTTATATTTGCGTAGGCATCACATCTGCTTTCTCCTTTGTATTCAGATTGTTTCTCTCTTCTTTCGAAATCACTGTTTGCAGACGTTCAGGGTTTTCTTATGTGGCGTTTTGTTTGTCTTAGGGTTGAAGAAGAATAGAAACGTTGTGCAAATGACACTCAAGATGAAAACAGTAGTTCAAAGAATCCAAATAATAAATCTGTTTATAACTTGGGTTTCTCAAAGTTTTGTCTATGATATTCTTGTGTGTGTTAATCATGCAAGGTTGAGGTTGAATTCATTTGCTGTCTGTTCAATGTCTCAAATTTTCATGTATCATTTTTTAAATTTATAATTGAACTTGTATTCCAGTCATGAAAAATATTTAAAAATAAATGTTTAATTCACAAAACCTTTTAAAAAAAAAAAACGTGCACGCAAACTTTCAAAGCAAAACATTATAAATAATCTAGAACGTGATTGGATATTTGCGTAATTATTTTTGGGTGAAATTCCTACCACCTTCTCTAAAAATCACTGAGCAAAATGAAAATAGTGATCCAAGTAAAATATGTAATGAAAATTTTTTTTTATTTTTAAATCATTTAACTTCATCTGAAAACATGTTTTCATTCACACAGAATTGAATATTGATCTTGCGTCGACTGTTATATCCACCCTGACTTGGATTGTTAACAAACCCACTTGCATACCTCACGCTGGTTAGCATTTTGCAAGTTTTATTATTTTTTCCTGACAACTTGACCTGAACAGTTTCCATCTACTGTTTTATCTCACCTGGTATCCTCCAATCACCCAGTTGTCTCAATCAAGATACAATCTAAGTTTAGGAAGACTTGTAATGTCAGTTTCCATCGCAGAACGTATTAATACTTGGGTGCGTTCTGTATCGCCTCCAATGTATTAGATTCATTAATTACTGATATTGAGAATTTCATACCCTCTAAAAATTTGTAACAGAGGCCAAACAGCCAACCATGGTACATACCAGAGTGTGCCGATACAATTATGCAAAGGAACCACTATTTCAATTGTTTTTAACAAAATAAATGCCCTGAAATAAAAATTGCTTTTAAAACTTTCCACAAACTGCTAATGAGTTTTGTTTGATATCATTAACCCTTATCCTCATGTGGATTTTGATCTTGGTAAGTTCTAACTGATTAGTGTATAAAAAAGACTAACTTTATTTTATATATTTGAAGAGGATATAGAAATTGTTACTAGTGAAAGTAAATTTTTCAGGCCAAGTTCAAATCTTTTAAAATTTAAAGGAATCGTGTGATTTGGTCTGCTGACTTTGCAATACTGTTAAAAATATTGAGGAAAGGTATGAACCCCTGAATCTCTTCTAGCTGTGAATAAAATATTTCTTTTCAATGAATCTGATCTCATTGAATTTGATGACTCAAAGGCTTTTGTATGCCTTAAAAGTTTTTTTTTTTTTTTTTCACACACTTATTTTCATCAGTTATAAAAAAAATTTTAATGAATTCTCTTTGTCACAAATTATTTTTCCCCAGGAATTAGAACATGAAATCTTTAATCAAATCGAAAAAGGCCACAGAGCAATTCTTGATGAATTACTACAACGGAATGAAAACTTGTTGAAAATTGAAGACAAATGGAAATATGATAATGTCCGAGTAAGTAGAATTACAATTACTCTTAAGAATTATGAAAACGTATGAATATTTGTTATAGTTTTTAACACTTTGCTCAATACGTTTATTAATAAATGCCAAAGGTTTTATTAAACTCAAATTTATTAACAATTGTATCCAAAATTCATTTTGTTATCGTATAAATCTTTTATGATAATAAATGATTAAAAATTAGAACACACTGGATTTTTATTTTAAATCAACTAGTTTCAACTCGTATGCAACATAATCACGTTGGCACACAGATTCTCAGTAAATCACTGAAGTTAAGTAATGCTGAGCCTGACCAGTATCAGATGGGTGACCATTTCAGAATACTAGGCACTGTATAGGGTGGTGAATGGAAGCATTTCCACGAACAGGAGCAGTAAGCCTTCCTTCTGCTACCCAATGGAAGACTATTGGGTGAGGTCGTGCACCCACTTGACCCCTGCCGATCAGAGTACATGACAGTAGGCAGGTGATGGATGAACTATCGAGCAGCCTGATTGAAAACACAGTAAGCAACATACAAATTTTTTTGTGATGTCAAGCTTATCAAAAACCTTGATTCTAGTAAAGCAACTGACCCGACAGCATTCCAGTCATAATGCTCAAAAAGCTTCCCATACTTCCAAAGCTGTTTAAACATTGCCTTAAAGAGAAATTCTTCCCAACACCTTAGAAAACTTCATGTCTGCCCAGTATTTAAAAATTCCGGGAAAATTTCTGGGAAAGCCCAATGTCTTTACAAGCTTCTGGGACTGACCTTTACTCCTGATCTGAAATGGAACATGTACATCAAATCTGTTGCCAAGATCGCTGGAAAAATGTTTGGATCACTCTACCGCTCCAGTAAGTATCTCACTGCCGATGCAATCCTCTATCTGTATAAGAGCCAGGTACGCCCTAAAATGAAGTACTGTTGCCACATCTAGTAGAGTTCAAACCCGGCTTTGAGACCTCGTAGGTGATGCACTTTTCTCTTCTCTGCAACTTCTTTTCCTACAGAAGAGATGTTGTGAGCCTGTCTCTGCTCTATCGCTATTTTCATGACAAATGCTCGACTGAACTCCAATCTGTGGTTCCCCCTTTGCCAAACCTTTATAATACAACACTCGACTAGCATATGATTTTCCCTATTCTCTATCTGTTCCTAAATGTTAACGCAGATTCCATGAACAAGGCTTCTTTCCCAGAATTGCCCGCCTTTGGAACACTGTTCTGCTGGCCTGCTTCCCGATTGAATACAACATGGTAGCCTTCAAATCAAATCTGAACAAGTTAAGGCGACCCATAAATAATCAAATTCTACCCAATTTGCAGCATAAGTGATTACTACACCACCACTGCACATTCATTAGCCCTTATCCTCGAGTGGCCTTTGGGCCTTGATAAGTGGTGACTCTCAAGTAATAAAAAAAATCATCGGGGACTGGTGAGCCATGATTATCAATGTCTGCAAAATGTCTGATACATGAAGTTTTAGTCATGATGATGATCATCATCATGATGTTAATCGCAATAGACTACATTATTGAATATCTCGGAGTAAAGTAAATTTGATTTTGTTTTTTTATAATTAACAATTTTTTAAAACTAATGAAATTGTTAACAATATAAGAAATAGTGTCATGTGGCAGCATCTCATTTTTTCTAAACACGATTTCAAATGGAAATCAGTAATGGAAATGCAATAGTTATGCTTCTTCTAATGGCAATTAGCCGTTATTATCGTCATGTATTTGGTTTTGTTAAAGAAAAACTGAAGATTTTCATTTATTTGGGATCTTTTGACAACTTAATCGTTGTTTTGGGGGCGGATTTTCTAAAAATGGAAATAAGAAAACCAAAATTAAAAAGTAAAATCTTTAGAAATTGACATTTTAAATGTTAAAAAAAAATGTTTAAATCTTTTAATTGAAAAAAAAATCTTTTTCTAATTCCAGTCTGCCATAAAATGTTGCATGGATTTGGGTGACCTTTCTCTCGTGGTTGATATGCTGAGTGTTTTAAACGTTAAAAAGTGAGTACATTTGCTTGAATCCAGCAATCAGGCAACAAAACAACTAAATCGAGGAATTGGTGGTGGGATGCTTTAATTTCATATAACAGATAATTATTTTTCAACAAATTTTAATTTCATATAACAGATAATTATTTTTCAACAAATTTTAATTTCATATAACAGATAATTATTTTTCAACAAATTTTAATTTCATATAACAGATAATTATTTTTCAACAAATTTTAATTTCATATAACAGATAATTATTTTTCAACAAATTTTAATTTCATATAACAGATAATTATTTTTCAACAAATTTTAATTTCATATAACAGATAATTATTTTTCAACAAATTTTAATTTCATATAACAGATAATTATTTTTCAACAAATTTTAATTTCATATAACAGATAATTATTTTTCAACAAATTTTAATTTCATATAACAGATAATTATTTTTCAACAAATTTTAATTTCATATAACAGATAATTATTTTTCAACAAATTTTAATTTCATATAACAGATAATTATTTTTCAACAAATTTTAATTTCATATAACATAATTATTTTTTAACAAATTTTAATTTCATATAACAGATAATTATTTTTCAACAAATTTTAATTTCATATAACAGATAATTATTTTTCAACAAATTTTAATTTCATATAACAGATAATTATTTTTCAACAAATTTTAATTTCATATAACAGATAATTATTTTTCAACAAATTTTAATTTCATATAACAGATAATTATTTTTCAACAAATTTTAATTTCATATAACAGATAATTATTTTTCAACAAATTTTAATTTCATATAACAGATAATTATTTTTCAACAAATTTTAATTTCATATAACAGATAATTATTTTTCAACAAATTTTAATTTCATATAACAGATAATTATTTTTCAACAAATTTTAATTTCATATAACAGATAATTATTTTTCAACAAATTTTAATTTCATATAACAGATAATTATTTTTCAACAAATTTTAATTTCATATAACAGATAATTATTTTTCAACAAATTTTAATTTCATATAACAGATAATTATTTTTCAACAAATTTTAATTTCATATAACAGATAATTATTTTTCAACAAATTTTAATTTCATATAACAGATAATTATTTTTCAACAAATTTTAATTTCATATAACAGATAATTATTTTTCAACAAATTTTAATTTCATATAACAGATAATTATTTTTCAACAAATTTTAATTTCATATAACAGATAATTATTTTTCAACAAATTTTAATTTCATATAACAGATAATTATTTTTCAACAAATTTTAATTTCATATAACAGATAATTATTTTTCAACAAATTTTAATTTCATATAACAGATAATTATTTTTCAACAAATTTTAATTTCATATAACAGATAATTATTTTTCAACAAATTTTAATTTCATATAACAGATAATTATTTTTCAACAAATTTTAATTTCATATAACAGATAATTATTTTTCAACAAATTTTAATGTCAATGACCTAAATTCAATGGAATATTGAATGAAATATGTTATTGTTGTAATAACATTGTCTGGGTAATGTCTTCATCTAACTTATTTGAAAGTGTATCACGTGTCGTTAAAAATGAATTTGTATCATTCGGATTGTTTAGACTACTGTTCTCACGTTGACTCCTCCTCATAACATTTAGGCCGATGTAACCGCTGACCTTCTTCAGGTCTATCTTATCAAACTCAAATCTCTGTCAAACTTGGGAATCTGCATAGAACTTTTTATTTAATCCATGGGAACAGCATACTCTCATTCCATTGGCTGTGATTGGTTAAAAGTTTCAAGAAAATCACAATTGTTTCCTTTGTATTACCCAACATCCAGAAGAATATCACTTGGATCAATTAAATTTTAGTTAGCATCTTATCTCTTATGCCATCTATCCTTGCGGACAATTTTAGTATAAATTTTTGAGAGTCATAAACTTATTTTTGTTTTCAGATGTACAATCTTCACACTTATCACCATAGATCACTACTCATTACTTTCTCTCTTTCATATATATATATATATATATATATATATATATATATATATATGCTGAGTCGTAGAAATTTCCAAGTTAGTATCAGGGGTGCTTTAATTCACTGGGAGAGATGCACCCCCAGTTTTCATGAAGACATGCATTTAGGAGAAGGAAACGCTGATGTAAAAACCTGCAATCTACTGTATGATTTTTCTTGTAGCAGTCATCTACACCAACAAAGATTAGCAGTAATACAAAAAAGTGTGGTTCATTCTACACAGTCTTCACCACTATAAAATAAATCATCTGTGTGGAGTTCCGAATAACTTAGTTGTGGCAGAACCTCATGCGTCTAAATCAATGGGAGAATCGATACGTGTGTGTGTGAGAATAACACTCAAAATAAGAACACTAGTTTAATACAAATTGTCAATTTTCATCTCAAAAGTTCAAAAATCGAATATACAGGAGTCAGAAAGTATTATTTTATGTTTAAAAAAATTAAAACCTGTACTTTTAATTTTTTTTAAAATCGGTTTTTAGTGTACAAATATTTTTTAAAATCGGTTTTTAGTGTACAAATATTTTTTAAAATCGGTTTTTAGTGTACAAATATTTTTTAAAATCGGTTTTTAGTGTACAAATATTTTTTTAAATCGGTTGTTAGTGTACAAATATTTTTTTAAATCGGTTTTTAGTGTACAAATATTTTTTTAAATCGGTTTTTAGTGTACAAATATTTTTTTAAATCGGTTTTTAGTGTACAAATATTTTTTTAAATCGGTTTTTAGTGTACAAATATTTTTTTAAATCGGTTTTTAGTGTACAAATATTTTTTTAAATCGGTTTTTAGTGTACAAATATTTTTTAAATCGGTTTTTAGTGTACAAATATTTTTTTAAATCGGTTTTTAGTGTACAAATATTTTTTTAAATCGGTTTTTAGTGTACAAATATTTTTTAAATCGGTTTTTAGTGTACAAATATTTTTTTAAATCGGTTTTTAGTGTACAAATATTTTTTAAATCGGTTTTTAGTGTACAAATATTTTTTAAATCGGTTTTTAGTGTACAAATATTTTTTTAAATCGGTTTTTAGTGTACAAATATTTTTTTAAATCGGTTTTTAGTGTACAAATATTTTTTTAAATCGGTTTTTAGTGTACAAATATTTTTTTAAATCTGTTTTTAGTGTACAAATATTTTTTAAATCGGTTTTTAGTGTACAAATATTTTTTTAAATCGGTTTTTAGTGTACAAATATTTTTTTAAATCGGTTTTTAGTGTACAAATATTTTTTTAATCGGTTTTTAGTGTACAAATAGTTTTTTAAATCGGTTTTTAGTGTACAAATATTTAAATCGGTTTTTAGTGTACAAATACTTTTTAAATCGGTTTTTAGTGTACAAATAGTTTTTTAAATCGGTTTTTAGTGTACAAATATTTTTTTAAATCGGTTTTTAGTGTACAAATATTTTTTTAAATCGGTTTTTAGTGTACAAATATTTTTTTAAATCGGTTTTTAGTGTACAAATATTTTTTTAAATCGGTTTTTAGTGTACACATATTTTTTTAAATCGGTTTTTAGTGTACACATTTTTAAAATCGGTTTTTAGTGTACACATATTTTTTAAATCGGTTTTTAGTGTACAAATATTTTTCTTAAATCGGTTTTTAGTGTACAAATATTTTTTTAAATCGGTTTTTAGTGTACAAATATTTTTTTAAATCGGTTTTTAGTGTAAAAATATTTTTTTAAATCTGTTTTTAGTGTACAAATATTTTTTTAAATCGGTTTTTATTGTACAAATATTTTTTTAAATCGGTTTTTATTGTACAAATAGTTTACATTAACATTTCTTTCACACCAACAAAAATTGCCAAATTAGCTGTCAATCTTGTCACTACAGTTCGATGAAAGCAGAAAAACAAAAAAACAATGCACATATTAATCATTTCATTTTCCAGCTTATTAGTCATCAGGCTTCTTCATCCTTTACATTTCATGACACATTGGGTAAATAATAGCAATTTATAGGAACAAACTTGATTGTTCAAGTGCATCTTCATCACTATCATCACAATCTCTATTATGTCATCGCTCAATGTTTAAGATTTCTTATTTCTATGTGCCATACCGATTGTTTTTATTTTGCTATTGATCGATTGCTTATTGAAATAAATTGCCTGATTATAATAACAGGCCTATGAGTTTCAAAGAAAATATTTCTAAATTTTTTTTATAACTGATAACATTTTTGTTAACCCTGGAATTTCTGAAAACTGTTGATTAAGTGTGAGAATACAAATGATGTCTGTATTTTTTGTTTCAGAGATTTATGGAATCTCGATCTGTGTTTGCTTATCTGTCCAAAGTTATTGGATCTTATTACCAGTCTCCACAAACGGTTAGTATACAGCTCTCTTCTTTTCGAAAATAAAAAGCTTTCAAGTACTTTTAGAGTGGAAGTTTAAAAAAGCAAGGGAGACAATCCGTTAAAACTATTTTCAATATAAGAAGGGATATAAGCTGTCATGACTGGATCAGTTTTCCATTTAACTTCTCATAGAAGGTTCATTACATTTAGATTATTTGGACTACTACTACTACTACTACTACTATTCTCATCTTGGTTGTTATATTCACAAAGTTTTCGAAAGTGTATCTTGTTGAAAATCTTTGTTTCCTCAAGAATATATATGGAATTTCAAGCTACAATTGTTAAATTCTGATTCAGTTATGTCTGGATAGAAGTGTTCACTTATTCTGTAACTATCAACACAACACTAACATAAATTCACGTTACATATTCCAAAAAATCTTTATGCTTTCCAGAAAAGATTTAAAAAAAAAAAAAAAAAAAAACAAAAACAAATTCCTTTTGAATATTTTTTTAAAAGTAAATAATATCAAATACTTTCAAATTAACAATCTTGCCTGCACTGATCGCCACACAGATGATCTCTTTAAAATCTCAAGTTATGCTTGATCAATTTTTTGTTAAAAAATTTTGAAGGTCATTTACTTTTTCTTTATTAACAAATGTTGTTGCATTTAGAGAAGGAATTTGTTTAATATCTGAAATTTGTTATGAATATTGTAAAGATTTCATTAAATATATATAATTGTTTGAATATTATGAAGTGTTGAACTTTTTGATTCTCAAACTTAAATTCATTAAGTTGAGATATTTTTTATTTTATTCTTTAAGTAACTGAAAAGATGAAAAAAAACTTTAATTGAAAAATAAATTTTGTTTTCAGTTTTAACATCTTGTAAGAATAAAATATCTCAAATTAAAAAAAAATATTTTGACATTTTTTTCCTTATATATTTAAAAAGAATTTTATTCAAAATCAAGCATTAAAAACAGTCATTTTTATTGAAAATATTTTTAATCAAAAAATTTATTTTAATTTGTTTCTTTCTTTTTTTCTAGCTACCTTGAAACGGGATGTTGCACTTTAAAGCTGATCTTGAAAACATTTGGGCATTTATTAAAATCAAGCATTTCTCCATTAAGAGAAATTGGCGTTGACATTTCAGCCGAAGAAAGGTAAGTATTTTTATCACTAAAATTTTTGCAAATGTTTTCATGATTGTGTGTCAGAAGAATGACAATAGTTGAAATAGTTTGGAAGTCAATTTCTCTCTCTATACTTTTGTATTCGTGCCCTGTTTTTCAGTTTTTCTCTTTGTTCCTTCCTCTGCAGACTTCTTCTTAAACCTCATTATTTTTTATTCAGTTTCTCTATGAAAGTATCACTCGTTTAAATATTAAATATTATATTCTATGCCTACAACCCCATTGTCACTAATTGCTTCATATTATTAGACTATGCATCTACTAAATTTCATGCCATTACTAACCGGCTGAGTTTCCCCAAAGTCGATCAAGTGAAGTCTGTCAGACATGTGTAAAAAGTGTAATGATGTAGGGAAGTGAAATCTGGCTAGTGGGGCTTGAGGACATGCGTTGCATGGACAGAAATGAAAATCATACCATGGATAAGCAATATGAGTTTTAAAGATATGTTTATATCTGAGAAAGATGCATGCAGAACAGTAGACTTTGATGGTTTGACTATGTTGAAAAAAATGGATGATAGTTTTTGGTTTAATAGTTGTAGAACAGTTGAGGTAGCAGGGTTAGTGCACAAGAGAAGGCCAATGAAAGCGTGAGAAAAGTGATAAAAATTGATTTGAGAGAAAAACGTTTTTTTTTTTTTTTTAAGTTGTAAAATTTAACTGCAGTAACAATGGATGATGACTATCTTCAAACAATTTAAGAAATGAATGGAGACGGGATGGAGTACAAGTTAAGGGTTCAATACTTTAACTGTTTTGTTATAGAAAAACTTCTTGTCTCTCCCACTTTTGATTTTTGAAAAGAAAAAAATGCATAAAAGATTGAATTTCTCACTCATTTTGTTTAAAAAGTTTGATTAATTTATGTGTACACTTTTTTTGTCATTCATTTTTTCTTTCATTCATTTTTTCATTCATTCATTTTTTAATTCATTTTTTCATTCATTCATTTTTTCATTCATTCATTTTTTAATTCATTCATTTTTTCATTCATTCATTTTTTCATTCATTCATTTTTTCATTCATTCATTTTTTCATTCATTCATTTTTTCATTCATTCATTTTTTCATTCATTCATTCATTTTTTCATTCATTCATTCATTTTTTCATTCATTCATTCATTTTTTCATTCATTCATTTTTTCTTAGTTTTCACCACATAAATATTTTGATTATTTTATTAACAAAAATTAGCTATATCACAAAGATGTGAAATCTTTGCTTTTTAGCAAAATATATTTTTTTAATTGTAAAGTTTTTATTTTAATGTTTCAAGCAAAAAGGATTTCTGTTGAATATCTAGAGCTTTGTCATTTTTTATTTTATTTTATTATATATATATATATATATATATATTTTTTTTTTTTTTAGCTCATTTTATTTTTCTTTCCCTCTTAATTCATTTTTTGTTTGTTTTTGTTTCTATTTTTTCTGTTTTGATTTGTCTTGTTTTGCCCCATGCAATACTTCAAACGATTCACAATGTGAATAAGGCGATAGATGACTTATGCTAAGGGGGAAGGATTCTTGTAACTCCCCCCCTCCTCTCCCCATAACATTTTTTTTTTAAATAAATACATAAAATTACACTTTTCTAGGCAATTATATGAAACTCTCCCAAAATCTTATATTCAGTTTGGATGGTTTTAAGAAATTGACTTTCAAAAAAAACTATCTACGGCCAAGTTTTAATTTATTCCTCTTTCTCTCAGGTCAATTTTTGTCACCTCCCATGTTTTTCACACTGCTAAAGAATAATACCACCTCCATTTTTGTTTCAAGAAATATATATAAAAATTATTGATAGGAAGGTGTACACATATTTTTTATACTTACACGTATTACATAGTAAAATGGATATTAAACCAAAAATGAAATGATTTTTAATATTTTATCACAAAAAATTTCTCAAAGTAAATAATTTGTAGAAAAATTTTATTTTTTAAACATTAACACATTTTGTTATAGAACCTTAATTTGTTGAATCTCTCGATCAATTTTATTTCAATATCGATTTTAGAGAAACTATTGAAATGAAAATTTATTTTTTTGTTAAGACTTTAATTCCTGTATTTACTTTATCTTTACTTAAGATGCAAAAGTCATTCTAGTTTTTAATTTTTATTTGTTTTTACATTTTTAAAAACTTATACAGAAAAAGAAATATCATTTCTGTTGCAAGGGAGACAATTCTTGTATTTTTCAATTGAAAAGGTGTTCGTCCCTTTTGCAGAATTTGATACTTTGGTAATTAGTTTAACATGTGGTGCATCTGCTACTAGTCTCTCACTCCTGGACGGTTCAAAAGAGTCGTCAACCTAATAGATCCCAAACTGTCAGCTAGGCTTCAGCTGTTGTCCCATCGATGAAATGTTGTATCCCTCTGTCGGTTTTACAAGTATTTTAATGATAGATGCTCCGACAAACTACAAGCCCTTGTACCCCCTCTGCATAAATACCCTCGACAAGCAGCAAAATCCCACCCCTACACAGTAGAAATCTCCAGATACCAAAAAGCTTTCTACTCTAATAGTTTCTTCTGTAGAACTGCTAGACTTTGGAATCTCCTTCCGGGTTCCTGCTTTCCCCAACTGTACTGACATGTACTTCAAGTGTAACGTAAACAGACATCTTGCTGCTCAACTCCCTACATAGTATCCTTACAAATCATGTCCCAGATAGTATTCTCCTACATCAAAGTGGTCCTGGATATGACCTTAAACTATATCCGATGGTGAGGCCCCAGCTTGCGGGCTTAGGGGAGTGTGGAGCTACCCTTTAATTGCCATTGCTCCCAGGTCCACTCTGACCTGGAGTGGTAGTACCTGTTAGGGTTCCAACTATGGGTTAAATAGAAACCAACTTGAAAAAATATATATATTCTATTAAAAAAAATTTTCTTCAAAATTACTGGATTCTGCATTAAATAACCTGAAAAGGGTTGATATGCCGTAAAACAAAAACAACCAATCAACAACCTACATCAAAGTGGCACTGTGATTTGTTTGGGGTGAAAATGTAATAATAAAAAAAAAATATATAAATTATCTGGGACAGACAAAGTAATTTTTTTTCAAGAAATTGTAGTGAAATACAATGTTAATAATATGACATAACAATAAAAAAAATATTGAATTACGGAAAAGAAAGTTTAAGGGCGTTTGTGACTGATTTTGAGAATGTGTCACGATAAACATGACTAGATAGTCATTGGTGACCATTTTTGAAAAGCTTGTAATTGCAGTTGAAAATGGTTAGTTTTTATTGAATTATATAGAGATGTGATTAGAAACCGATTTTAATTTAATTTTTTTTTTTTTCTTTCAGAATGTCAAAATGTAAAGCGATCAATGAACATTTTGGTCAAATCAAATCGACGATAGAAAATCTCCAAAAAGAATCCGGAAAAATCGATGATGGCTTGAAAGAAGTTTATATTTTAATGGAAACCTTGTGAGAAACTGCAAAAACTTATTGTGTCTAACAGCTTTTGGAGAGCCCATCACAGTTGACCATGGTTTCTTTTTTTTGAGAGGGGAGGTTGGTTTGGAGGAGCCACTGCTGCTCCCTTCAGACCTTACCTTGCTTACTCCCCTCCACAGTTCACACTGCCAAAGAAGAATACCACCACCTCCATTATTATTATTACTACTACTGCAACCGGCTCCCATCACTAAAAGGATTTTCTCTGCCAATGGCTAAACGGGTTCTTCCCCTTTTTAAATTTCAAATATGCTGTGATGTTTTTCTGTGAAGAAAAATAACTTAAAAAAAAAACAAAAAAACAACTCCTTTTCTGCATTCCATTCTCTGTTGTATGAGGAGCAACAGGAGAAACGAAAAGAAAAAAAAATCAAACGATGACGACCCCCCCCCCTTCAGAAAGAAAGAAGAAAAGAAACAAAACAAAAAAATCAAATAGTGAAGCACTCCCTCTCTCTATGATCCCCCTCCATTTCCCCTCCCACATCCCTCCTCAGGAGAGAGGAGAAAAGAACAACAAAACAAAAAAATAATTTCTTTTAGTAATAATTTTTAAGTCTTCTTGATTTGGGTTTGTTTTTTCTTTCAAGGAAAGAAAAATGATAAAAGTTTTTCTTGGTTGAGAATTTAAATCCTGTCTGTGATAAAACATTATGAAGCCACAGGTGGAGACAGGAGTTTAAAATCCCTCGATGACCTCTCCGTGCATCCCTTTGATCTGGCAATATATACTAGGTCAAAAGTGGGTGCTAATAGATTTGTTTTTATTTTCATTTTGTTTTTAGCGTTTTTCTTTGAAACATCTTAATATTATGTTTATATTAAACAGAGAAAACAAACATGCCTGTCCACCACGTGACTATTGGATGTTTTTTTAATCATTTCTTTTCTTTCCTGTGCTTTTCAAACAAACAAAAAAAAAAAAAAATTAAACTGCTACAGAAAAAAAAAGTAAAAAATAAAAAAAATTTAAAATAATAAAAAATTACTGATTCAAAGAAATTTTAACTTTTATAAAGCAAATTTTATAAAAACACATTTGCTGGAACTATAGAAAGTTGGTTAGTCGTCTAAAGGTTGCAAAAACAAATGATTAGGGCCTCTGTATTTAAGGGCCTACTCCCTTATTCTTTAAATTAAAACTTGAAACTTTCTGGTCAGCAGTTGATGGTGATGGACTTTTTTTTTCTTTTTTTTCCCAATTTTGTGTGGTAATAATCTTTCAAGAATGGACAAAAGAACGCTTCACAGATGTAAATAGAATTTTTGTTTAAAAGTTAAGACATTTTCATCAAATAAGAACTCAAATCTTTTTTTTTTTTTTTTTTCACCATTCCATTTTTTTTTTTTTTCTGGGATCCTCTTCACCAATAAACTTTTAAAGTCTGTTTCAGCAGTACATTTGCCAACTAAAATAAAAACGGACAAAACCAAATAATTTTCCTCTTGTCCATTTTCATTTTGTCTCTGTTTTCACTTTTGTAAATTAAATATCAAATAAATTTACAAAAGATTTTGAAAGAAATGATCAAATTCTCACAGAAATGCTTAAATAATGCAATAAGATTGTTTTTTAAGTTTTGTAACTTTTTCATACAAAAAGGAATAAAATTTGAAACTCTTGAGAAAAAAAAAAGACAAAAACAAACTTTGGAGAAGTTCTACAGAATGAATATTTGTAATTTGATGACATTTTGATTTTAGTGAAATCA
Source organism: Euprymna scolopes (assembly GCF_053919585.1). Classification (NCBI taxonomy): domain Eukaryota; kingdom Metazoa; phylum Mollusca; class Cephalopoda; order Sepiida; family Sepiolidae; genus Euprymna; species Euprymna scolopes. The sequence continues at coordinate 13,495,411 of NC_136490.1, forward strand.
TGTAACATTTGGAAAATCCATTAGAAATTTTGGTTCTTGTCCAGAATTGACCCTATATTAAAAAAAATGTCCGTATGATGTACATACCTGTGACGAAAGAAAAATTTCATCTTCCAAAAATCATGTAAATTAATCAAGTACTTTTTATACGAAGAAAATCATTTTTAAGTGACGAATGAGAATTTGTAATATAATAAAAATTCTGCAAGTTTGAATTATTGAATTATCTCCCTTTATTTTTAAGATTTTATATATGGTAGGCAAGACGGTCACACTTTGTTTACTCATAAAAATTAAAACCTTGATTATGTGATTTTTAGAATATATTTCTGTTTGTCATGATACGTACATTGTACATTTTTTTTTTAATATAGGCAGGATTCTGGTTAGAACCAAAATTTCTTTATAAAAGAGTTGCGTTCTTACATTAAGATCAATTTTATTTTGCTATTTAAACCAGGTTTTTTATAAAATGTTTTTATAAATAATTGTGATTTTTTTTTTTTTTTTTTTTGTTCCAACAAAATTTCTATTTAAATAAAAAAATTGTTTTAAGTTATTTTATTCCCTTAATAATAAACAAAAAAGAATGTCAAATATTTTAGCTCCAAGATTCTGAAACAATTTCAAATATGTACAAAAAACAAAAAAAACCCTAAAAATTCTATTAAAATATTTTAAAAAATCCCCAAAGAAACCCAAGTCAAAACATTTTCTATTGTTTGTAAAAATAAAGAAATAATGCAATTGCAGATCTTCATAATTACTAAAAAAAAAAAATTTTTTTTAACAACTTTTACAAGTAATACAAGGATTTTAAAATATTTAAAAAAAAAAAAAATATGTTAAGTCTAAATGAAACCAATTTACTAATGTTTGATTTTCGTAAAACATTTGATAAAAGACAATTTCAACATTTTTTTTCTAATTTTGTGTAACTCATATGTGCTGTCAAAGTCACTTAGGGTTGTATTCGAAGTGACTTGGTCCTACATGACATCTAATGTTATGAGAGCTGCGTACATTCCAAGTGGTTGCTGCTGTTAATCGTCCAATACTTTGGCTGTTTTTAAAAGATAAAAAAAAACTTCAGTTTTAATGCAACTTAGTTTGAAACTTGGGTACATTGTTGGTTTTGTCAGCAACTCCTAAACATCAAAACTTGTAAACAATATAAAATATTAGGACTAGTGTTGGAATGATGGATTGGAATCGGAAAAATCTTAACTTTTGGAGGAATCGGTATTGGAAAAATTTGTGCCTATTTTCTGATGCCAAAACGATTCTTTTAATTGTCTGATTTTATTTTGTTTAAAACAAAATCTGCCACAACTAGTACTAATGATAAAAATAAATATAATTTTAAATTACCAGTAAAACTAAAGTGTATAGATCATCCCCCACAAGTATATTTTTGCGCTTAAGAAAATATATGCAAATTTAGCGTGTTTTGATGGTGATCGGGGGGAAAATAGTGATTCTTTAGTTAAATATTTAGAGATTTATTTATAAAGAATCAGAGTTGGTAATTGTATTGGAATTATGGAAAAATATTGGCATCATTGGAACACTAATTTGAACGTAACAATTAGTTTTGTTACTCCTTGTGCAATGTAACATTATTAGATAACATTGGTATACAAAAAAGTTAGATGGTATATGGCCTCGTGAAAGAATTCTTGGATTATTAATAGAGTTAGAATAATTAAAGTAGCAGATTCACTGGAAAATGTCAAGCGAGGGAAAGATAATGAATTTAAGTTTCTGGTCAAGATGGGGATGGACCTTTATTTTTTCTGCAATTTGTGTGACAATTTTTCAAGAATGGACAAGAAAACTCTTCATCGATGTAAATACAATTCTTTGTTTCAAATTAAGACATTTTTCTCATCAAATAAAAACTCAAATCTTTTTTGTTTTTAGATGCTTTTATGCAATAAACTTATTTAAAACTGTTTTAGTATTAAATTTGATAACTAAAAAAAAAGTCACCTGATGCTATGAGAATCAAATATGATCCAACTGGTTGCTGCTCTCAACCAGCTCATGTTCATACTGTGTTTAAAAGATTCACAGAACTTTGGTTTTCATGCAACTTAGTTGGGAACTTGAATCAATTATTGCTTTTGTTGGTAACCCACAAAACAACAAAAAACATCCCACGAACAAAACCAAATATTTATTGGAACACCAGTTTAATTAGAAAAATGAAAAGTTGATCTGGTTCGATAAAAAATAGACAAGTTGAGGAATTAGTGGTGCAAAAATTTAGCAAAGCAATTTTGAAATTACTTTCAAGCTTTAGAGGTCAAATTTGAAAAATCTTTTTAGTGTTTTTAATTTTCCCTTTTTTTTTTTTTTTTTAAAATTTAAAAACAATCGCTAACTTCAATTCATTTCTCATCTCTCAAATTGCCGTAAATTTTTTCTGCCGAATTCTTCAAATGTTCATTCGATTGAGAATTTCTATTTTAGATGCGTTTTCTGATTTGCTAACTCATCACAAAGTTGTTTTTTCTGCTCTATTATGATTGGTTGAGCAATGTGTTTCACCCCAAAAAGTTAGGCCTTTGTTCTGAGCTGCCAATGTTCACCAGTTATGTAAGTGTAACCACTTGATCTTTTTAATTTGCCAACAAAAATTGTTTGTTTTTACAAAGGAATCACCACTTACCAAGGCGCAGAGGCCACTCGAGGATAAGGGTTAAAGACTGTACAGTAGTCAAAAGGATAATATCATAGTAATCGTTAGTGTAAATTTGGTAAAATTGGATTACTTGTTTACATTGGACTTGAAGATGGCCATGTTGTAGTCAGCTGGAAAGCAGGTAAACGGAACAGAGTTCCACAGGTGTGCAGTTCTAAGAAAGAAGCTTTGTTCATGGAATCTACGTTTAGGTTTAGGCACAGATAAAGAGTGGGTTTACAGCCAAACAAATTTCTTGTGAATGTTTGGCAAGGGGGGGGCATAGATTGGAGCTCAGACGAGCACTTGCCATGAAAAAAAAAACGACTCGCAACATCTCTTCTGTGAGAAAGAGGTTGCAAGGAAGAGAAAAGGGCATCCCCCACTAGGCTACAAAGTCTATTCTGAACTTTGTCAAGGCAGGACAAGGTTTTCCTAGCAGCTCCTGCCCAGATATGACAGCAATACTCCATCCTTGTGATGTGGTGTGTTGCACACAGGGCCTTTGAGCGTGTAGTGTTGTAGCTTAGTGAATGTGTAGAGTGCTTAGCTGCTTGGCTTTCAGGTGCTTTGCTCCTCTTGCTTCCAGCTGTAACCGCCACCTATACTCGCAAGAGTGAAGGGGAGGCAGTTTAGTAAGCCCTGCCCACTGGTGGTTAGAGCGTCTCACTGGTCAAGACTCGCATGCCACCTCCTCGTGGTACATCACGGTTTAACTGGGTACCTTGCGGCCCCAGGCTAAGTGTATGTGGGATCTCGGAGTAGTCTGGAGCCCCAGAGGTGTTGAGTGCATGGCCCTCCGGCGTGAGGACACGCCCTGGCTTACACCAATCCAGACCCCAGCTATGTGGTCAAATAGCAAAATGTCATCTCGGCAGCAGGAGTTGGCAGTCATGGTATGAGCGCAGCTGATATATTTTTCAACCACCGGTCTCCCATGGCGGATCACTGAGCGGATGAATCAAGAACGATCAACGGTCAGGGATCAACACCCAGTTAGCGGGTACTGCGGGGCAACCTACCACTGCTCCAGCTGTCGCACTCCTGTGCTCCGCTGGGGTCCGCAATGTTGGGTCCAGAGGTGGATGTTCTGTTCTGGGCATGCACTCATCCACTACTTCCCTGCCCCGGCGCTTGACGTTTCAGGCAACTACTATGGATATGTCAAGAATAAATTCTCAGCGACTGGCAATTCGGGAGCCCCCTGCAGTCGGGGGTGCTGTCGTTGCTCGGCAGGGCCCGCGTTCTAGGCAGGCGCGCCCCGGTCGACATCCTGCTACTGCCTCCCCACTACACCTGGCCTGCTGGAATGTCCGCTCCCTTGGGGTGACTTCCTCTCTTGACAGTTTTCATCCTCGGAAGTCTGCTGTTATCGACCTGGAATTACTCCGGTTGGGGGTGGATGTCTCAGCACTAGGCGAGACATGGCTCACTGGAAATGGCTCCATACGTGAAGCTAACTTCACATTTTACTGGACTGGCTACCCTGACTTGGAGAGACCAAAACATGGAGTGGGTTTTGCCATCTGCAACAAGCTGCTCAGCTTTGTCGAAACTCCCGTCGCCATCTCTCCCAGATTAATGTCACTACAGCTACACACCACCTCTGGTCCAGTGTCCCTATTGTCTGCCTACGCCCCAACCCTCACCTCGCCGGATGACCAGAAAGATGCTTTCTATCTCCAGCTGAGTGAGACCCTCTCCAAAATCGACCGCGGTCACCGCATAATCATCCTGGGTGATCTCAACGCTCGAGTAGGCAGTAACACCAATGACTGGCCTGATGTCCTGGGTCCTCACGGAGTGGGCTCTATGAATGAAAATGGACAGCGTCTTCTGGAACTCTGTGCTACACACAGGCTGTGCATCCCATCAACCTTCTTTAAGGGCTCACCGTGGTCGAAGATGACATGGCAACACCCACGCTCTAAGCGCTGGCACCAGCTGGACCATGTGATCACTCAAAAGAAGCACCTCCAGGATATCATCCACTGCAGGACAATGCACTCTGCGGACTGTGACACAGACCACTCACTTGTGCGCTGTAAGCTTAAACTAAAGCCAAAGAAAATCCACCTGTCTTGCTCAAAACCACTTTCAACGCTCAATGTTCTTGCTACTAAGTCCAAGGAGAAATGCCAACATTTTCAAGCTTCAATACAATCCACCTTTGGCCAGTCTGCACCCCCTCAGGATGCTGCCTCTGCCTGGCTGCGGATTCGTGACACTGTTGGAGTTTGCGCACTCTCCAGTTTTGGTAGACGTACAGTAAAGCAGCCGGACTGGTTCAGACACCACGCGGACACACTCCATCAAGCACTAGCAGAAAAGCGAGCGGCAAGACTGGCTGTGATGCAGGACCCCTCTCCTCAAGCTACTAGCCTCTGGAAGCAGAGCCGCTCAAAAGTGCAGCGCCTAACTCGAGAGGCTAAACACAACTATTGGAGTGACATCTCCAAGCGTGCTGAAGACTGCTCTGCCACCGGCAACACCGGTGGCATGTACCAAGCTCTGAAAGAGGCTCTAGGTCCTCCTGTGAAGAAATCATCTCCTTTGCGATCTCTGACCGGAGAACTACTCACCAATCCTGATGATCAGCTTGACCGTTGGGTGGAGCACTACAGCTCTCTGTATGCTCAACCTGTAGCAGCTAGTGAGGCTGCTATAATAGCTGCTGTTCCCCAACTACCAGTCCTCCATGAGCTAGATTACGACATCACCATCGATGAAGTACACAAGACCATCAAGCTACTGAGGAACAACAAAGCCCCCGGCGTGGATGGGCTACCTTCAGAAATCTTCAGATGCGGTGGTGACTCACTAACTGAGGAACTCCATCATCTCTTCTCAATCTGCTGGAATGAAGGTACTATTCCCGATGAACTTCGTAACGCCAACATAGTTACCCTGTATAAGAACAAAGGGTTTCGCTGCGACTGCAACAACTACCGTGGCATATCTCTACTTTCCCAGCCTGGAAAGATCTATGCCCGCTTAGTCCTGCCACGTCTCCAGATTATTGCCAACAGAATTCTTCCTGAGAGTCAATGTGGCTTTCGACCTGGCCGCTCTACCACTGACATGATCTTTTCTGTTCGTCAGATCCAGGAGAAATGCATTGAGCAAGGCCGTCCTCTCTATGCTGTTTTCGTTGACTTGACGAAGGCCTTTGATTATGTTAGCAGATCAGGGCTATTTCTAGTCCTCCGTCTACTGGGCTGCCCTCCCAAACTCCTGAAAACCATACAAGAATTTCACGATCAGATGAAGGCTACAGTACAGTTTGAGGGCTCTCGTTCTAAAGAGTTCCCCATCTCTTGTGGTGTCAAGCAAGGCTGCGTGTTAGCTCCTACTCTGTTCGGAATATATTTCTCAGCTGTTCTGCGCCGAGCCTTCCCAAACCCAACTGGAGTGCTCCTTCACACTCGCAGTACTGGAGGCCTATTCAACCTGGCCAGGCTACGCTCAAAAACTATGGTTAACCGCGTACAGATCCGTGAACTCCTGTACGCTGATGATGCTGCCTTCATCGCCAACTCGGAGGTTGAGCTTCAGGCAATGTGCTCCTCCTTTGCTTCTGCCTGCGAGGAGTTTGGTCTCAAAATCAGCCTAGGCAAGACGGTGGTCTTTGCCCAGCCTGCTGGGCTTTCACCCATAATAACCGTAAACAATCATGTACTGTCAAACGTCACCAAGTTCACTTACTTGGGTTCTACAGTTGATAACACCAACAGTCTTGATTGTGAACTGGACTCCCGCATTGGAAAGGCATCAACAACTTTCGGCAGGCTTAGTGAGAGAGTCTGGAAGAACAAGTCCCTCTCGCTACACCTAAAGATCAAGGTTTACGAGGCCTGCATCCTCAGCACTCTCCTGTATGGCAGTGAGACTTGGTGCACCTACCGCCGACACGAACACCGTCTGAACGCCTTCCACTTCCGATGCCTGCGCACAATTCTTGGATTCACATGGAAGGATCATGTACCAAACACAGCTATCCTCTCCACGACCAAGAGTACTGACATGTACACAGTGCTGCGCATCCGTCGCTTACGTTGGGCTGGCCACACCTGCCGCATGGACGACAGCCGGCTACCAAAAGCACTTCTCTTTGGAGAGATAGCTGATGCCCCTCGCTGTGCTGGCAGGCCACGCCTCCGCTACAAGGATGTCCTGAAACGTGACCTCCAGGTCTTCGGCATCCCTCACAACACTTGGGAAACCTCTGCCGGCAACCGAGCAAAGTGGCAAGCTGCTATAAGATCTGGTGCCAAAAGATCCTGCCAGCAATACACAGACTTCCTGAACTGTAGAAGACTGAAGCGCCTTGCCAATCGTCGTCCTCGACGTTAAGGGCCTATGATGATGATGATGACTCCATCCTTGGACGTACCTGGCTCTTATATAGGTAGAGAATTGCATCAACAGGTAGATATCTACTGGACTGATAGAAGGATCCCATCATTTTTCCAGTGACCTTGGCAACGGATGTTCCGTTTTAGATCAGGAGTAAATGTCGAAACATGGAGCCTCTGCAAGACGAGAGCCATTCATTTCAATTGATGCCAGATGGGGATCAGAACATTGATGATAACGTGTATGAACAATAAATTTTTTTCAATATTTTCATTTTTTAATGTCTTGATTAAACATTTCTAAAATTCTGTTATTTTGCTCTCTTTGAATTTGTCATCGCTACCCATTCTTACATTTTCTAACTTTAGTTTTTCAATCTCCAGTTTTTTTTTTGTCTGTTATTACGCTTATGACTTAGATGATACAACCACATTGGAGAAATGGGTGAGAGTTTCTTGTTTAGCAGATGTAGAACAGTTAAAGTAGCAAGGCCAGTTCACATGTCAAGGGAAATATATGAGAAAATGAAATAAATTTGAGAAAAAGAAGAAATGAAGACTGAATAGATATTTTTTCTGGAAATGAATTTCTAAAAACTGTAAAACAAACTTTGATAAAAAAATATAATTTTGCAGTTTTGAAATAAACAGTTCTTACATATTCTTTACATGTTCTTTACATGTTCCTTAAAATTATTATTTTTTTTTTTTCTTGAAAATTTTACATTTTTTTTCTCACATTAATTTTTTTTTTTTTTTTAAATTAGAATTTCCCTTTATATATGGAAACAAACATCAACATGATGCAGAGACAGGAAAAAAAGAATCAAATACGTTCAAAATTCGAAAAATGGAGATAGTAAGATGAGATGCACAAAAGTTAGCGAAGCCAATCACGAATCCATTTTAGTGTATCATGCTGAATTTATAAAATTATTCAAATAATTTATCGTATAAACTATCAGGTTCATATGAAATGGTAGAATTTTGACAATCGTAACGAGTTTGGTAAATTGACTTCATCTAAAAACAATTTACAAGTTAAAAGTAATGCCACCTATTTTTTTCGATTCTGCTCGAATTGATTAAAGGAAATTGCATTGTCATGATGACTGAACTTATGCATTCATGAGCTGAGAGTTTCAGTTCTCTGTTGCAGATATTGAGGTGACAAGCAACCCTTGACATGGAAATGCATCAGAAGTGGAGATGCGTTATTGAATTCCTAGCAAAAGTGCATCGAGAATGAGAATGACGGTGATTGTAGAAAAATAAATTCTGGTGCACAAAAGGTCGCTCGTTTTATTGCAACCCTAACTCCTGTCTTCACAGGTTTTCAATGAAAAAATAAAAAGCCTCTGCGTTTGGAGTGATCGTTGTATACTTGCACGGAACAAGTTTTCATTTTTAGTTTTTATTATTAAGTTGGAGAGAGCCACATGGTGCTTAGTTAGGAAAAAAAAAAAATGAGAGTAATAATATTCATAGATGTATTGCAGAGTAATAATATTCATATATGTATTACAGAAGATCAGAACAACATCGATACCGTCAGTTTCAAGTCCAATCAAAGTGAACTTAGAATTTGTTGCTTTTATTAGATTCTCTTTGGCCTCTGTTTATGTCTGTCTGAAGAGAGCCTGGTAAAGAAAACTAAATTTGTTTGAACTGAAAACCTATAGTACAAATAATGTTCTCATCTTCTGCAATGTGTGTGTGTGTGTGTGTGTGTGTGTGTGTGTGTGTGTGTGTATAGAGAGAGAAATAAAAAGGAACAAACCGTATTATGTGTTCATCAACGTTTCGTCTTTATTTCGAGACTCTGGATGAATGGTATTTTTTGTTTCTTAATCTCATTCATCCAGAGGAAGTCTCAAAATAAAGATGAAACGTTGATGAACACACACATATATATATATATATATATATATATATATATATATATATATATATAAACATGAAATTGATTTTATTTTAATATATAAACCCTTAACTGCTAGATTAGAATTGAAGTTTAGTTTTGTCCCAGGGAAGGATGCCCTTGATTGTGGTACATTTTATTTTTTGTCCCATCTGTAGTGGACCATTTTTGGTTGCTGGAGAGCCTTTCAGTTGAATCTGACCATCATGAGAAAATGGCAAAACGAGATATGTACGAGCTCAAACCCTACTGCCATTTCAGATGACGCAATGCTAAGCAATAAGGCAAGACAGATTTAACTGAAAAAGATGATTTAACAAAAATGTGAAATTTTTGAAAATAACACACTTGTAACCCAGAAAATATATACAAAAAAAAAAATCAACTAAGTGTTGATTTAGAAGGAATGGTGGAAGTGTGCCAAAAAAAAAAAAGGGGGGAATAAACTATAGAATATGGCATGATGATGTACGTTCTTGAACTTCTAAATCAGTTAAACAAAGCAGGGAGAGATGGCAAATGGTTTTGGAGGCAATGGAGACATGATATATCACATTGCAAAAAAAGCTGTTCATGATAAGACTTAAAAGTTGGTAAATATTTACTTCCATCCCATCACTGGAAAATCAGCGCACAATTACAAAAATGGCACAAAATCTTTCAGCAGCAATCGCTCACCCACACGCACAGACATTACCAAAACAGAAGATTCTGACTTACAACCATGGGCAATAGTAGCAGTTACTAATTTACCATGCCTACCCATTCGTACATAGAAATCCTGTCTTTCTACGAATTCAGATTGACAATCATCGATTTACAATGCTACAACAATGGTGAATCATTTTTAGGTTTTAAAAAAAAAAGTCTAAAACTATTTTCAATACAGAATTGACTCCATTTAAGCCTTTGACAACATCACCAATAACTTCCCCCTCCTTTTCCTAAAAACAAGGATTTATTTACTTGACAAAATATTCAAAATATTTTTACTATCACCTGAAAAATGTAAAGAAACGAAATTTCAACTGATTTGAAAAATGTAAAAAAAATAAATACAAATAGACACTGAAATTTTCAAATTTATAATTGAAATTTACAAATGTAATGTCTATGAAAATAGGTTTAACACATGTATTCCTCTTGAAATTTGGAGCTAATAATTTGAAATATGCAAATAAAATTGATGAATAAATGCATAGAAAAGGATGGAAAATTTTTGTATGATGTCATGGGGAAAATCTAATTTATAAAACTCACTACGCTTGTCTGCCGCCATATTTTCAAACTATCTCTTCTGAAACTAAAAGTCGCAGAGCGGCGCTAGGATACTGCCAGAGTGCCCCCTTTTTTGGGGGAGCTTGTTTTACCCCCACATTAAAAAGGACCTTGTGTCTAATTTTCTTTCATGGGGAAGCTTAACTGGCCCTTGGCCAGGTTTAAAAGCCACTTTCATTTCTGTGCCAATTCCTATGATTCCTAAGTTTTTTTGTTTTTCATACAAGCTGATACCCCACTTATCAAGGCCCGGAAGCCACTCAGGGATAAGAGTTATTGCATGTACAGTACCTTAGTGTGGGGATTTAATAGAAGTGTCTATTTAAGGGGGCGGTTCATCAGGAATTTGTTTACGTTGGACTTGAAGACATCCAGGTTGTAGTCAGGTGGGAAGCAGGCAGATGGAACAGAGTTCCACAGGCGTGCAGTTCTAAGAAAAGCTTTGTTCATGGAATCTACATTTTAATTTAGGCACAGATAAAGAGTGGGGAAAATTTTTGACAGTGGTTTCAGCTAGATGGGTGCTTTTTGTAAAAGATTGGCGAGGGGGGGACTAGAGATTGGAGCTCAGACGAGCACTTGCCATGGAAATAACGATAAAACAAGGATAGGCTTGCAACGTCTCTTCTGTGGGAGAGAGGTTGCAGGGAAGAGAAAAGGGCATCCCCCACTAAGCCATAAAGTCTATTTTGTACTCTGTCAAGGCAGGATAGGCTGTTTATAGCAGCTCCTGCCCAGATATGGCAGCAGTATTCCATCCCTGGGCGTACTTGGCTTTTACATTGATAGAGAATTGCATCAGTAGTGAGATATCTTCTGGAGCGGGAGAAAGATGCCACCATCTTTCCAGCGACCTTGGCAACAGACTTGATGTACGTGTTCCATTTCAGATCAAAGGTCAAACCCAGAAGCTTGTCAAAACATGGGGCTTCTCCTAGACGAGAGCCATCCATTACAATTGATGCCAGGTGGGGATCAGAGCGTTGATGATGTAAAGATAGGAGTTTGGTTTTAGATGCATTAAAGGTAACCAGCCACGTTTTCCCCCACTGAACCACGTGCTCGAGATCAGAGGAGAATCAGAGAGAACTTTGTCATTTACAGCCTTTGATGTGTTGCCGTAGATGGTCGTGCCATCAGCATAGATGTCAACGAATGATTTAAGTATGTGTTTAGGGAGATCATTGATGTAGATCAGGAAGAAAGTTGGGCCCAGGATGGACTCCAGCATTAATACTGCAGGCTTCTAATTTTTGTCCATTGACCACTACTCTTATGAGCCTATCAGAGAGAAATGATTTAATGATAGAGAAAATATTTCCAGTTATACCATAGCTGGAAATCTTATGAAGTAGGCCTTTATGCCATACCTTGCCGAAGGCCTTTGATATGTCAAGAGCAATTGCCCTAGAAAGGAAGCCTTTGTCAAGAGATTCACTAATCCTATGGGATATAACCGTTAGCACATCTGCTGTAGATCTTGCAGAATGGAAACCATATTGCGTGTCACTAAGGTGGTTATTTCTGCTGAGGTGGTTGACTATTTCTCTATTTAATATGGATTCTAGCAACTTACTCATAACACAGAGGAGACTTATTGGTCTGTACTGAGAGGGAGATGACTTATCACCTGAATTCTTAAATACAGGGCATACTGATGAGGTTTTTCAGAGTGTTGGAAAGCACTTCTTAAGGCAACAGTTTCGTAAGTATGGGAGCAAGTTCTGGTTGAAGCTTTTTTTTAACACTAATTGGGATGCCGTCAGGACCAGTTGCTTTACTGGAATCAAGGTTCTTGATTAGTTTGGCGACCTCATGCACAGATATTTGTATGTTACCTAGCGTATTCTGTGTTATAGGAGGAAATATGGGGACTTGATGGCTTTCGTCGCATAGGGTAGAATTAGCTGCAAAGTTCTTGGCAAATAGTTTGGCCTTGTCTGACGCTGACGAGATGACCTCAGATCCATTGATAATGGTTGGGATAGAACGCACACTTCTGTTCAGGATCCTATTTGTTATTTGCCAAAACTGGTGAGAACCAAGCCGCTGATCAGCTACTTTGGATTTAATGGACTGAGCATATAGCTTTCTTGCATTTTTTATTACTCTTTTACAGTGGTTGCTGGCGTTCCTGAAAGCAGCTTTAATCTCAGTGCATCTATTACGTTGGTAGCTACGGAAAAAGTGATTTCTGTGTGCGATGGCAGTAGCACATTTTGGGGAGAACCATGGCTGGCTGTTAGGTTTTTTGAATTCACTGTTCTCTTTGGCCTAATGGTTAGCGAGGAAGACTAATTACTCTACATTTTTGAGTTCAATCCCACCTCTCTCTTTAAAATTTTTTTTTTGTTTTGTCCTTGTGCCAATATCCTCCAGCCAGGTAAAAGTTAATTGCCAACTCATTTAATTCACTATTCTCTTTTTTTCCACATTCTTTCTCTCTTTTGCGGTATAGGTTATATATATATATATTTTTTTTTTTTTTCTTGCTCAACATACCTCCAAACACTCGGGCAACTCCGCTACTTAAATAAAACAGAAATCCATATATTTCGAATAACAAGCAGATAAACAACAAACATCTCATGAATTAAATAATCAAAGACAATTTCCATCAATTGAAAGAATTTAATTCCACCTTTTTGTGAAGTTGCTTTTCATAGTCTGTAAAGGTACTTCATTACATCAATGCACACCAAGTCTGGTACAAGATCATAGATATGGAGCAATTAATAAGAATTTGATATCTCAAGTAGGATTTTTTTCTTTCTTTCAGTTCCTTAAAAAAAAAAACAAAAAAAAAAAAACAAAGAATTTCTTAAATAATAAAAAATAAAATTTAATAAATTTCTTAAAAAATTACAGAATTTTCCATAAAATTTGATTAAAAATTTTTTTATTATAACTGAGTATTTCCTAAAATTATGGTTTTATTTAGCATATTCATCGCAGATTGTTATGTCAAACTTTTAGCACTCAAAATTTAAAGAATTTTTTTTTAAGTAATTAACTTAGAAAAAATTCTTTAAATTTTGAGTGCTAAAAGTTTGACAATCTGCGATGAATCTGCTAAAACAATTTTTTTTTTTTAATTGCAAATTTGATTTAATTTAAATTATAATTATCTTTCGATAATTATTTCATTTTTGTCCTCAGTAAAGACATCGTTCTAGACCGAGGTAATTTTATTTTTTGTCTTAATCCAGGGCGCTCCTCTTTTTTGGAGAGCTGGATTTTCCCCACATTAAAAACCGATCTTGTGTCTAATTCTGCCCTCACAGGGAGGCAAGTAAGTAGGAACTGTTATTTTATCTTAAAAGTAGAAAAGTTACGCCCCTTGTATTGAATAAAAATAAAAACTTAATTTCATGTCAATTGGTTTAAAATTTGTTAGCAAATAAGTTTCATAATGTCTCCATGTACTAGATCACTTTACAATTCATTGGATCAGAATTAAATATTTCTTAACTTTGTCATCCTTATAAAAATATGATTCTAACTGATCAAAGAATTTCAATAAATCAGAATACATTGTGATGTCATTTTTCACCTCTCCTTTACATCATTTCATTTGTCATCATTTTAGACTAAGCATGTTCGATGACAAGATCGGAGTTTACGTAATATATAGATTTGTTATGAGTAAACATGGTTTTACATTTTTGAAGGGGGAGAGGGAAATGGGAGATCAATTCCATTTGAATTTTTTTTTTTTACATTTTATGAGTAGTTCCTTTCAACTGCCAGCATAATTCGTATGCAGAATCAGTGTTTAGTCCACAATAAAATGAAAAGATTTTATATCAAATAAGTTTAAAAAAAAAATCTAATTTCACGTATGCACGGAATATTGTTGCCAATGCTGCATACCTGTGCCTATTTTACAAGTATTTTGATGGAATATGTTCTGATGAACTCGTAGCACTTGTGCCCCCTTGACGTACATACTCCTGACTAACTCAATAAGTAGCAAAATCCCACTGTCACTAGATGCCAAAAATACTACTCTAATAGATTCTTTGCTTGAACTGCCAGACTTTGCAATTCCATCCATGCATCTTGCGTCACTGACTGTACTAATCTGCAGAAATTTAAATATAATCCAAACAAACATCTCATTGCTCAACTTCCCATTTAGTCCCTGGTTAGACATGCTCCCAAATAATTACCCCCTCATATCTAAGTGGCATTATGCCTTGTTTGTTTTAGTGCACATTGAATGTCGTCATTCACTAATACAGATAAAAGATCCATCCATCAACTATGGTGAGCCCCCCCCCCCTTAAGCAATCCAATTTACCAAATTTCCACTAACAATTATGACATGTTACCTTTGACCACTGTACACTCATTAACTCTTATCCTCAGGTGGCCTCCAGGCCTTGATAAAGTACCTCTTGTAAAAAAAAAAAAAAAGATAAATAAATCGCTAAAAAATAGACTGGAGAAAACAATAGAAAAGTTGAACGGGTCGACATTTGTTTGATAGGTATGAATATGGTATTGAATGTCTGGCGAACAACCCAATAATTGACCAGTTGAAACACTTGATATGTATGAATGGAAAATTAATATCTAACTCAATGCGTATCAGCCACCTCAGGTCAAAGGCTGTGTTGTGACGGGCTGACCAAAGATATATATATATAGAGAGAGGGGTGCCAATCGAGTAGGCCGCCCCACAGCTGGCACCAGATGTTCCTGAAGAGATTAAAAGGTTGTAAATTCAATTTTTCTTATGTCACTTTACTTCTAATGATTAGAGCCCTATCTGCAAAATTGTATTTAAAAAAAAAAAAGTCCGGGTACAAAAACAATGTTTCTCATTGAATGCCACGTAGCCCTGTTAGTTGTAATACTAAGAAAATATTGAAATCTGCACCAAAAGCATTTGCCGCTCTACTTTCCATTTCTTGATACCCGGATTTGTTGTAGCACATATCAAGCCACAATCATATCACCTTTTAGTAATGGTATTAATAAGACTAAAAAAAAAATTTGGATACTAATTTGAATCGTTAAATTTATTTCTTATAAATAAAAACGACAACAGATATTGTCACAGTACATTTAAGGATTTAAAAAAAAACAAAACAAAAAAAGTGTCCATGTTTTTCATCATCAATAAAACATTTGTAAGTTTTTATTATTTACAAAGGTTTATATAAAAAAAACAAAAAAAAAAAACAAAAAAAAAAAAAACAAAAAACAAATGCAGATCAGACGATGTGTCGATTTGTTCAAAGAAATTGGTATCAAGAAGCAATCAATAATGAGATCTTAAACAACCACAAACAATAACTTGCATTAATAATGATATACTATAACGTTTTATCATGTTACAGTGGGGAAATAGAATTTTCATTGTGAAACACATTTTATATTTACATCCAAGCGTTTCTAGAACAGAATGTGTGGTCAATCACTAATTTTCAACAAGCGTGATCAACAGGAAAATGCCAAGTATGAAATAGCCTGCATGACTGTCGAAAATTAAAAAATAAATAGCATGTGCACACCACTAGACCGATCATGACCAAATGTGACAATGGTCTCCAACCTAGGGATGGTGCGCACCCAGTTTGAATTTGAATCAGATCACCCTCCTCCACCATAGTTCATAGTTGGATTTCAGTTACTTCAGGAGGTAGTTAAAAATTTTTTAAACACTTTGAACAATTGTTGCTCTTATAACATCCACTTACTGCAAGGGGTGCTCACGGAGCAAAGTCCTACATGAAGTGTGGGTATCTTTGCTAGTATTAAAATATTTAGTTAAAATAACCAAGCAAAAATTATTCAAAAACAAATTCAACAGTTGATTACTGAATGTGCAGTTCTTTTCAGACTTTGGTAATTTGGATTAATTATGGCTGCCAGACTTAGATTTTAAACCAAGGGAATTTATTCTAAAAATGAAAATCGTTTGGGAATGAAATGCAGAGTTCCAAACAGATTACAAGAACTTAAATTTTCAAGTTCGTAGTATTTTTAAAAAATGTTTTGTTTAACTTGAATATTTGAACTTCCAAAAATTCTTATTTGTAAGCAAAAAGAAATTAAAATTAAACCTGAATATTAAAGTTAAAAATTTTTTTTTTTTTCTTTTTAAAAAAAGAACGTAATTTTTTTAATACCCTTAAAATCAAGTTTTACTTTACAATTCTGAATTTGAGATGAGGGCTGATTGTATTTGTTTTGATTGGACTATTGTTTGCATCTTGAGTTTAATTTGCACGAATAAAACTCAAGATGAGAAAATTAGTCCAATCAATACAAGTCTAACTTAAAATAAAAAAAAAAAAAAAAAAAAAAAAAAAGAAAGATTTTTATTGACTATACTATAAAACATCTATCGCATGAGTATTAAATTTAACACATGAACATAATCAGGGTGTATTATTGCAGTACCATAACACTTATAACGATAAAATGTATAGAAAAAAAAAAAAAAAAAAAAAAAAAAAAAGAAAAAAAAAAATGGAAAACTGATAAAATGTAAAAGACAAAATGACATTAAAAAGACATCAGTAAACTAATTTTTTTTTTTTTTTTTCCATTGACAGAAACTTCTGGATGAAACTGAGGATATATTTAATACATAGAACTTATCTAATATATCATTAATGTTGAACTCTGAAGTTTCTGCCAATAAAAGTGAAATATTAGTTGACTGAAAGA
>NC_136490.1:13514834-13677334 GCF_053919585.1 Euprymna scolopes
TCTGAACAAGTAGTTTTTTTTAATAAAAAATAAAGATATTTTGTTTTGCAAGTTATTCATGTCTAATATATTAGTGTTAAAAAAAAAAAAAAAAAAAAAAAAAAAAAAATTGAATTTACACTTAACTATATTAAATCTAAACATTTTCTTTTGAAAAGCGATTTAGATTAAACAGGAGTCCTCATCCTGCCACTCATTAAAATCAATTTTGATTTAATGAGAGAAGTGTTTTGTATGCACCGGTATCAGGCAAGTTTTGATTGGTTAATCAGGATTTGACCAATCATTATGTTTCTTCCAAATTAAAGAATTTGAACGTTATTTGACCTAATTTGATCGAATTAAAAAACGCATAAAACAATTTTACAACAGAAATTTCAAATCATTTAAAAATAATTTCTAATGATTTTTAACAAGCAAAGACAATTAGATTGTAGCATACAAACTCACTGAACAAAAAATAAAATGTTTACATTCAAATTGTAATGAATGCATTAACAAAACCACAGCTGTGGCACAATGGAGCAATTGTGGATTTGATTCCAGTGGAAAAACAATTTTTCTTTTAACACTTTATAAAATGTTTATCTCCAATTAATATTTTACAAAATTTATTTACATTATCTTAATCATCATTAGTTATTTTATAAGGTTTTGATTCAATTAATGTTTTCAGGACTCAATCTGTTCCAAATTCATTTCTGCATAGAATTAAAGTTTGTAGGCAAAAGCCGAGTTATCTTTGTCCCTTAATCAAGAACAAAACTTTAGATTTATAAAAAACAAATCTTTTTCCGAAGAACGTTTTTTGGTAGGCGAATATCATTAAATTAAATTTTTTAAATTTTTTTAAAAATCAAACAAACGATTCAATTCAATTCATAATTTCAAGACCAAACGTTGGCATAATTATTAAACTTAACTTTCAAAATCATTGAGAAAAAAAAAAAAAAAAAAAAAAATAAGCAAAACAAAATTAAAAGTTAAAACTCCCAACCAACAGTGAATAAGTATAGCTAGTTTATGGATAAATAAATTTAGTCCAGTTGCTAAAGCAGATTCTAATGTTAGACACGGGTTTAAATATCTACAGCAAATTATTTCCTTGCATTCATTTCATCTGTACTGATTGCTATTTGTTTTTTTTTTTTTTTTTTGTTTTTTTTTATTACATTTTCACCCCAAACAAGGCAAATTGCCACTTTGGTGTAGGGGGCTACTATCAGGGGCAACAACTACTGGGGTACTATGTAGGGATTTGGGCAGCAAGGTGTCGGTTCACGTTACACTTGAACTTCTGCACGTCAGTACTGTTGGGGAAGCAGGGACCTGGAATGGAATTCCAGAGTCTTGCGGTTCTGGGGAAGAAACTATTGGAGTAAAAAGATCTTTTACATCTAGGGACCTCTACAGTGTGGGGGTGGGATCTAGTAGCCTGTCGGGTTTGTCGAGGGTGCTCGCGTCGTGGGGGCACAAGTGATTGCAGTTCATCAGAGCATTCACCACTAAAATACTTGTAGAACAGGCAGAGGGATGCAACATTTCGTCAATGGGACAGAGGCTGAAGCTTAGATGCCAGTTCAGGGCCTATCAGATTTGCGACTCTCTTTTGAACCTTGTCAAGGAGCGAGAGACTAGTAGCAGATGCACCAGCAGATGTGGCAGCAATACTCCATACATGGGCGAATGGTGGCCTTATAGAGGTACAGGATACTTTCGGGTGTTAGTAGTTTTCTAGCACGGTAGAGAGAGCCTACCTTTCTTGCAGCGGCCCTGGCAATGCCTTCAATGTAATTGTTCCAACTCATGTTTCCTGTGAACGTTA
The DNA here is from genome assembly GCF_053919585.1 of Euprymna scolopes. Taxonomy (NCBI): domain Eukaryota; kingdom Metazoa; phylum Mollusca; class Cephalopoda; order Sepiida; family Sepiolidae; genus Euprymna; species Euprymna scolopes. The sequence goes on from NC_136490.1 coordinate 13,516,660, forward strand.
GGCCAAGGAGTTTGAAAGATGGACTCTCAGATAAAGGGTCGTTGGCCATTGCTATTGGTGGTAGAGAGGGTTTCTTGTAATTATTGAATGAAACTAGTTTAGTCTTGGCAGCATTGAACGCGACCAACCACTTTTGTCCCCATTCCACTACAGATTGGAGGTCTTCCTCTAGTGTTTCTGCCATTTCTTTAGAAATGTGTTCATTCGTCTTCCTGTCGTGTCTGCCATAGAGTGTAGTGTCATCAGCATATATACCCATCTCAGAGGCAATGTTGTCGGGGAGGTCATTTATGAATATCAGGAACAATAGAGGTCCAAGGATAGAACCCTGGGGCACTCCCGCATTTATATCATATTGTTTAGATGTGCGACCGTCGAGGACTACCTGGATTTTTCTCTTATCTAAGAAGGATTTAATTATGTTAAGTATTCTACCAGTGATACCTTAAGATCTAATCTTCCTGAGGAGACCCTCATGCCATACCCTGTCAAAAGCCTTAGATATATCTAGAGCTACCGCTCTGCCTTCCCCCGCTTTGTCCAGTGATTGGTATATACGTTCAGAGATCACGGTGAGGATGTCTGCTGTGGAACGGGCTTGTCTAAATCCATATTGTTTGTCAGTCAGTAGTTTAGCATCTGTAAGATGATGGACTAGAGCATGGTTAATTATGGTCTCAAATATTTTGGCAAAAAGTGGGAGGAGGCTAATGGGGCGATAATTTGCTGGGTCTGTCCTTTCGCCAGAATTCTTGAATACTGGTACAACAGAAGCAGTTTTCCAACAGCCCGGAAAGCAAGCTTCATTAAGACATTTGTTGTAGAGTTTGGAGAGAACTGGAGCTACTTCGGCTGAGCACTTTTTTAATAGCACAGCTGGGATAAGATCGGGTCCACATGCTTTTGAGGTGTCAAGGTTTTTTATGATAGCATGCACCTGAGCAGGGGTGGTTTTCAGATCGTCTAGTGTGGCGTCTGTCCGCATAGGAAAGTCAGGTAGGGGGTGGTTGGAAGGGTCCAGTGTGGAGTTTGAGGCAAACCGACTGGCAAGCATGTTAGCCTTGTCGGTTGCTGAGGAGACAACCTCGTGATTGTTTTGTTATAAAGTTTTAATGCAAAAAAGTAATTGAACAGAATAACATTTGTAATTGTTCGAAGAAAAATAAATAAAAACAATAGAAGTGTTGAATCGGACTCTAGATGGGCATTGTCTGAAGATAGTGGTTTCAATCCTACCCAAAGCAGGCCAGAGAATTAATTGGTCAAAAACGTGGTGAGACAACTATGGAAGGCAGTAATTACTGAGGATACAGTTAAGAGACTCAGCATTCCTATCATCATGGTTAACCACCTGAAGAAGGCCAGCGGAATAGTTGGCGAAAACGTGGTGAAACCACTACGAAGAAAAGGATAACAGTCTGCAAATAAATATACAAATTACTCATCTCAAAGGATTCCAATAAAAATATATAAAATAACAGGTTTAAAATAGTTTCACTTCAATTTTAGTTTTATTAAAGAAAAATGATTGCTCCCATGAAATAAACCAAATAAAAATTGTAAGTTAAAAAAAAAAAAAAAAAAAACCCTGAAAAAAATGCAATATTTTTATCATCTATTTTGTATTTGCTAAAGTGAATGTGATGCGTTTTTATATATAAAATTATCAATCTTTTGAATACTTCTGCATTGAATGATCCATTTTTCTGTGAATGTTGCTACTGCATATCCCATGGAGAGAAAAAAAAAAAAAAAAAAAAATCGCTTGACCAAATAACATTGCCAGATAATATTTTCTTAGGAATCTGACAGATCAAAATCCCTGGGCACAAAATTAAAATTGATGAATCCCTTTTCAACAGGAGGAAATACAACATTGAAACACTCCTCAAACGGCTCTGGGTCTTCAGAGGATATGACCCCCACCAAGACAGACGGTTTCCTGGTGACAATACCAAACTAACCCTCCTTCCCATAATAAAAATGTATATTCTGCTGTGGGATTACAGTTGTATCCAATTGTTGGAAAACCTATAGCCAATTAGGATCAGAAGGGTTCCAACATCTAACAGTAAACTACAGTCTTAAATTTTGTAGACCCTGCGATGAAGGCTACTACAAAACATGTGAAGAGGAGGTGGAAGGAAGCAAGACAGCACATGAAAGGCGGAATCAACCTGGAAACACTTGATAGCTACTTGTTAAAATTTACGTGGTGACAAAGATTTGGAAAAAATCCATTTGTCTCTTTACTCCCCCCCCCCATGTTTTCAAAAACATCACACAAGGTTTTATTTGTTTTGACAATAAAAGAAAATATTTATGCATATTGGTCTTTATTTTTTTTTTTTCATTTAAATTATTGATTTTTGTCTAGTATTTTGGATCAGTGCTTGGCATATTACGTCAGTTTATGTAATCTGTCAGGATATGGCAAGGCAACATCATGGAAAAACTTCAGCGCTCGATACATAAGTAGAACTAGTTAGTTTTGAAAATATATATATAGCAATATGCATCAATTCAATAACCTGACGAATAGTCATGAGAATGAAACAGAAAATTCTGTGTAGTTTAATTGCCAGATATATATATATATATATATATATGTATGAGAGAGAGAGGGGGGGGGGAATTAGACCTGGAATCTAAAAAGAGTTTATTTTAATGTACTAGTAAATGTATTAATACAATTAAAAACAGTGCTCATTGTACTGCAGATAATAAACTCAATATTAAAATTGCTCTAGGATAGCTATACCTATTGAGCACAACGATTCATAATTTTGAATTAAAAAAAAAATCAATCAAAAATGAAAAACAAAATCCACTAGATTGTATGATTGTTTCGGAAACGATGTTCATTTTATTGAAATTGACAATGAATATTGACAATTATTTGACAAAAGTTTTGTCCTTTAAAAACAAAGTCTCCTCATCAGCAAAAATAGGGGGGGGGCAGTAAAAGACACCAAAATAAAACTAGCATTTTATTTGTGTGTAAGGCAGATATTCCTTTTTTATCTCCATTACAAAATCTGTTTCAATTTGAACTGTTATATATATGAGAGAGAATTGGAGGAGGGGGGAAAAAAAAAAAAAAAAAAAAAAAATTCTTTTATTTGTAATTATGTGAAAAGCAGTTTCATTTTTATTTCTCACTTACATATTAATTTTGTAAAGTGAATTTGCAGAATCAGTTAAATTCTATTAAATTTCTCCTATACAAAATTATTTTTATATATTTCAGCAGCCTCAATTCTTGCTTCCCTTAATTCATATTTTATTTTATTTTTTATTCGATGAGCAATATTTCTGACAAAGGGGGAAGAATTGCTGTTTTCCGAGTAATCTGAGGTTTCTATGTAACACTTGTTGGATAGTTTTTGATCTTTTATTTTTAGTTGCTTACATTTAGTGGTCTCATGCCTTGTCTGGAGCGATTTCCATAAAAGAAAAAAAAAGGGCAATAATTTTTTATCAACTTAAAATTTATTTTTTCAGTATCTGTTTCTAGTTAGAAATTTTGAACACAATACAGATATAAACTAGTGAAAAATATTTTTTTTAAATGAAAAAAAATAAAAAAAACAATTGTTAAAAAAATTTATAAACAAAAATACTAAAACTTATCTCATCACACAAAAATGAGAAAGTTCTTGAGATTCATAGAAAATGAGAAATTATCGCTGAATACACAAGAACATTTAGTTTCAGGGACAGATCAAAAATACTTAAAAAAAAATGTTTAGAATGTCTGTTGTGAAAACAGAAAAGGTTAATGCATTTCTGTCTTGCCATGTTTTTCACTTATTCAGTAGTGATAAAAACCACTGCCATATTTTAAGGAGTCGGCCCTGAGCGAACTTTCAGAGATTATAAAAAAAAAAAATAAAGAAAAAAAAGTAGTCATAAAACAAATTTGAAAAATTTTCCAAAAATTATTTGCATTTTAGCAAGTCAAAATGTTAATGAAATCGAATAATTAAATCCATGAAAGACCAATCCACACAAAAAAAAAATGCTGCGTTACCTCATCTGCTTGTACCAAACTTAAAGCATCTTAAGTGACATTGCACAGTCACTTGGCATGATTGTAAATTGCGACATGATAATTAACAGTTTATGTCAAATTATGTCAAAAAATTTTCTAAGACATGAAAAAGCCCCCTCCCCTGAGTGGAGAAAAAAAAAAGCGCTATACATTAACATAAATACACATCAGTATCAGACTATCCGCTGGAAAAAAAAGTTGAGTACTGCCACCACATCTTGATGTCTTCACGAGATCCCTTCCTTCTCATTATCTAACAATAGGGCACTTTTTCCATGGTGGGCTGATTGCAAAGAAGCACTTTTTTTTTTTTTTTAAATCATACAAACCTTTAGATTTTAAATGGCATATATATTCTAATTTTTATTGTTTTGAATCAAGGAATTTTTGGATCAAATTTGGTGCAACATTTTATTGTAATCAAAGAAAATCTGGGAACAAGCAAATAAGAAAAACAATTGTGAAGTTTGAAAATACGGAAGGGGGATGCAGAATGAAAGAAAATTTAAACAATTAAAAATTTAAATTTTGGAATAATTGAATTTATCTTTATTGAATGTATAGAAAAATACGATTCGTGTTCGTAGTTGGATTAGAAACAAATAGTAATAAAAAATATTAAATTATGGAATCAAAATCAGAAAAGAAAAACAGGAGAGCAGAAAAAACAGGAAACCAAAAAGATAAAATTGCATACTGTAATGCAATTCAACTTTTGCAAATTAAAAAGTCTCCTACACAAAAGTATTTTTTATTGGAGTCAGGAAATTTTCCAATAGATTTGCAATTTAGGATTTTAATCCGATATGAAAATTCATTAAAAAATTAACAAAAAATAAAACCAAAACAATATTGTTTAATCAACAATAAAATGCTTAACAGATACATTAAACATGGATTCCAAAGTTCTGATTTTTTTCTTGTAGTTTTAACAATTGATAGAAAAGTGTGAAAAGAAAAAAAACCCCAAAAATGTAAAAATCGATTTTCAATATGAAAATATTTGAAAGAAGAGAATCAAAAATTATATCAGATTCATTTATTTTTAATAATTCTATCAACCGAAAAGACATTGATTAGAAATATAAACTATAAAGAAAAACCGACTTTGTTTACAGCTAGAATAGTTTTAATTAAAAGAAAAGTCAAATGCACAAAAGTTGAAAGATGTTAAAATATATAATATATATATATATATATATTTTAATTTGTTTAAAAGAGGTTAATTTCAGTGGCAGATGTATCAAATATATCGTTAGCCAAGTCTTTGGTCATTTTAGAAATAATTGATGACAGCAGTAGAAATAAATCGAAAAAGTTTTTAGTTTTAAACATTTTTTTTACGCGTCCAAACATCTCACTAGGAAACACCATCAGTTGATCGGCCATGCTTCAGTTTGCAACCGTTTTTTGCATCGCACAGATTTGACGCATCTTCAGAAAAAATGTTTTTCAAAAAAATTATTTTATGTTTACAGGATACATTGTTTTTTTTCACATACAAGTGGTCGTAAATCAGTGTTTAGTGACTAGTCTCACATGAGCGTATAGAGATATATTAGGGGAACACATGGTGGAGAGGAGGGGGTATAATCACAATATACCAGGGTGACACACGGTTGGGGAGAATAATCAAGATATATTGGGGAGACAAGAATGAGAAAGACAAATTCAAATATTTTTGAGATTTTTTTTTTTTATCGAAACATTACAATTAATATTCATCTTTTTGCAAATAACATTTATGCAGAAACTGTTTGGCTCTCACACGCAGACCCAAAAAGAATCAGAATCACAGTTCAGTTAATTTTTTTTTTTCTCAAAATAAAAAAAGAACAGGCTGATTTTTCGGCAATGAGATAGCTTTTGACTTCAATATATATATATATATATATATATATATATATATGTGTGTGTGTGTGTGTGTGTTGCATCTTAAAGGTAAAAAAATACAAACAAAAAGACGAATTTGTGTAAATTTTAGTTTTATTTGTTAGTTTCTTCTGTGTTCTAACATGGAGAAAAGATGTGACATCAAGCCTAATTCCAATTTTGGATGTAGACATTGCATCGCAAAATAACAATTTCATATTTTCTTGTCAGTTTAACTATTTTGAAGAAAAGCTAAAAAGCAAAACAAGGTATTACTTTTCTATATTTTGAATTCAGAAATCCCGTTTCAAAATTCTTGCTATGAAAATTGATAATTTGTATTTTGATTATTCGGACTTCTGTTCTCATCTTGCTTGGTATATTCACAATATTTCGCCTGATATAATCTCCAACCTTCAGGTGCATCTGAGTTTGGAAATGTTCACATGAAACTCGAGAATCTGTACAGAATTTTAATCTGAACCTTAAAATCTACAGAGGTAGATTTTTCTCATTCTGTCAACCATAATCAAATAGAATTAATTTGTTCTTCATGGGCAACAATCCTCATGGCCTTAGTTTAGTTTTGAGAGGGAAGTTGCAGCAGGTGGAATTATGAAGCAAGAGTTGCACAATCCAAACCACCCCTCTCCTGAATCAACACTGCTTGATTCTAGTGGCAAGTTCAGAACTGGAAGCAATGCTGTGAGAAGTGGAAATTTTCAAATGTTCACTCATTTAGTTCTGAGCAATAAAAAAAAAAAAGTTAACACTATTACACGGTCATTGCTTATAGAATCAGAACAATTTACAGTCATTAGAAATTCTGCAAAGGTTCTGAATTCATCTAAAAAGGTCAAAGGTTGCATTGACCAAAACCTTGAAGTTAACAAGAGGCGAATAATCAAAATACATTTGTGTTTGTGTCTAAATGATATCAATAAAATATGGCGTGTGTACGTGAGATCGAATAAGTTACTTAGCTGAACTGCTACAGAGTTGAAATTAAGTTTACAAATTTTGTTGCTAAGCTGCACTAAATGACATAGGACGAGAGATTGGCAGAGACCACGATTTGAGAAAAGCATGTACAACACTCTGCTCAGTTTTATTCGAACCAGTAAGACCAACTTCAGAAATTTAAACTTCTTACAATAAGCAAACTGTTTAGTGTTCGTAACAATTCTTCCTCTAATGTAGAAGGACCATCCTTATTCCCGAGCAATGTGAGGTGTCTGCTAGTGTTTTATATTAACTGATTCAATGCGTCAGTGTACATTGGGTATTGCACAAAATAGTATTTATCAACCTGAAAGCCTGATCGTAATAGGTATTGTTTTTTTATTTATTAGTAAATAAATGTCTTAACAGAAAAAAAAAAAAAAGTTTAAAAACTTGAGAAAATTCTTTAAGTTTCTAATTTATTTTTTTCCTTTTTCCAGTGTAATACGTGTGGGGATGTGGCAAAAAAAAAAAATCAGCAGATTTTTGTTATCTTTCATTTTTCATTAAACATAGCCAGTCCACAAGAACGAATTTACATAATTTATATAATGTCAATTTATTAAACCTGATTTTATTTTTTATTCATTTATTTATTATTTAAAAAAATTTTTTTTTTTCACACACACGTGTATCATAAAAAGCTTCTAAATTTAAAAATAAAAACAAATAGGCAGACAATAATTGGGTTAGAGTTCGGGTCAGAAATGTATGCATTCTTTTTGTGATTATTGTTGACATATGTCTTAAGCATTTTGATAATTTCTTTGCAAATAGAGAATGAAATATGTAAATGATAACGAGGATTATTGTTAAAAAAATTAACGAACCAATGAAGACCGATCGATTACAAACTCTAATAGTCAAGGGAAACATCAAAATGTTTAGACCACCATCTTGGTTTGTTTTTTTTGTGTTTATCATTATTGATACAGCAGTCATTTTTTACATACGTGCATGCAATAGTTTTCCAGTGCGGAGGCACACGTATGTTATTACAAGCATTGTTTTTTGTTGGTCTGTTAGAAAGAATGCAAGACCAGTATTTTGTTGTGAATGTTAGAAAAAAATCCTGACACCAAAAGATACTCCTCCCTCACCCCTTCTCCAAAGATGAAGGGTCATTTGGTACAAAGTTTTTCTGCCAGCAGACCATTTGAATGCTAGGAATGTTCTAGTCGTAGCGATTGAGCAGTGTTACCATGCAGAATAGTCAAACTTTTCTAGTTTTTTTTTTTTTTTTTTTTTTGCTTTCCTTTTTCTAGATTGATACAGAGATCTTTCAGAGCTTCAACAATCACTCTCCAATGAAAAATATAAGGAAAATTTGATGCTTGTCCTGACCCCAGAAAAAAAAACAAAAAAACTATGTATGTACCCATGATGGAAAGAAAATATCTTATATCAAAAGTTACATAAATTGATCAAGTAATTTTATTTTTATATAAAAATAAAAAAATTGTTTTGCACCCACATCCTCATGTTAAGAATGGCTTTTTGAAATCTCACAGGTTATTTGGAATTCTTTTCCTTGTCCCTTCAGACTTTTTAAGATGGCATTGCAAAATTGTCACTCATCCTTTAACTATAAAACTTGATTTTCTTTTAAAAATAAAACTATTTGATCAATTTCCGTGATTTTAGGTATATATTTTCTTTCCATCATGGGCATGTATGTCATAAAATTTTTTTTTCTTTGTTTTTTTTTTAAAGAGGGATAATTTTAGACAAGCAGCAGAGATTTTGTTAAATCAGGCAATTTTGAGGATGGATACTTTAATAGGCATCAATCAGCTCAAGAATCCTTGAATTCCTTTTTTTTTTGTTTTTTCAACAACTGTCATAGGAATTATTCACTGACTGATAACAGCATACGAGCCATTGCTATCAATGCATTATACAGTTTTACACTAATTGTTGTATTGCACCTTCCGGGTGTTATGTACTGTCATCTTTCCCAATGCTCCCACATTCTCACTCACTGTCAAAGAAAAACTGCCACAATCTCCAAGTATTTTGATTTCTTTTAAAACTTATTACATAATTCGATTACAAGTGTTGCCACATTTGTATTAAACTACGCTAGAAAAAACAATTTTTTCTATTTGACATTTGAGTCGTTCATGAATCTTATTTTCAATAAATCATGCACATAAATGACAAATATAGTGAGCGTCTTGTTCTACCATGGTCTACAACAGGTACCAACAGCATGGCAACAATTGTAATATCATGCAATTAAAAGAAAACTGCTCATAAAACTGCATAGAAATTCCAAGAGTTTATGCTTTTTAAAGCACCTGCTCCAAAAACTGGCCAATTTAAAAAATAATTCATGAGGAAGTGATTGCAAAGCAGCAATTTTTGCATCATTTTTTTTTTTTTTATACATGGATTGAATGTGGCCGGTTATGGTAATGTGTGTGTGTGTGTGTGTGTGTGTGTGTGTTGAAAGTTGTAGGGATGAAGAATTATGAGAAGAGTAGTAGCTGTTCAGTATTCGTCCAAGAGTCAGGACACAGGAATGTCGTGTGTAGGAGTAGTAGCTGTTGATGGCTGGTACAACGTAATTGATGCAATGTGGTGATTTTGCATCGTCTGAAAGAAAATTGATAAAGATAAAACAATGAAACAATATTGTTTATACATATGAATAACTAAGATCAAACTTTGACCTAACAAACAATCAACAAACACACACACACACACACAATCAACAAACACACACACACACACACACACACAATCAACAAACACACACACACACACAATCAACAAACACACACACACACACAATCAACAAACACACACACACACACAATCAACAAACACACACACACACACAATCAACAAACACACACACACAATCAACAAACACACACACACAATCAACAAACACACACACACAATCAACAAACACACACACACAATCAACAAACACACACACAATCAACAAACACACACACAATCAACAAACACACACACAATCAACAAACACACACACACACACAATCAACAAACACACACACACACACAATCAACAAACACACACACAATCAACAAACACACACACACACAATCAACAAACACACACACACACAATCAACAAACACACACACACACAATCAACAAACACACACAAACACAATCAACAAACACACACAAACAATCAACAAACACACACAAACAATCAACAAACACACACAAACAATCAACAAACACACACAAACAATCAACAAACACACACAAACAATCAACAAACACACACAAACAATCAACAAACACACAAGCATCAAACAAACAAAACACAAACAAACAAAACAAAAAAAAAAAAACAAAAAAAAAAACAAGGGTCATTTATCATAAAATGTTTTTGAAAGGAACCAAAAAGTTTCATTCATAATATACCAAGATAACTAAGTCAGCTAGTTTTGATTAACTTCATTTTGTTCAGTTGCACAAGGAATTGGTCAAGGAATTGTTTCAAAGGGGTCAGAGGTTAGACAGCCAAATATGGAAAAGAGAAAAATTCAACTAACATTGGATGTAAAATTATGTCATTAGAGAGGAAGAGAGCTCATGTTAAATAATTTCATAGAGCAGCAAGAATCACACTGCATTGACACAAATCAATATGTACGCTTAGATCTAAATTTAATTCTTTTTCTGTGAATGTATGCACATCAGTAAAACATTTTGTAAAAAGATTAAATTGAAATTGTCTTAATTTCACTCAGCTAGAAAGAGTTCTAAGTTTCAGTTTCTCCAGCATTCAACCTCCACCCACAACCATTAAGCAATCATGGCCAGACTAGAAGTAAAGATATACAGTTGTCAATCACTAAAGATGCATACTATAACAACATTTAACAAATGTATCCTACGTAATGAATGACCGCTTATTTTTGAAATGATAAATTAGTTTCATAAAAACTATTCATTCCATGAAATTAAAAAAATCTGCCAAGAAACCAATTTTTGACAATAAGATAAAAAAACAAAACAAAAAACCAAAAAAAAACAAACAAACAATAAAACAGGAAGTTCAGCAAGAAAGCAACAGCTGGGTCCAACTTAAAAAATGGCAAAGTATTTGTTTATGTCGACAGCTTCAAACAGGGGGTTGGCATCAAGTGAACATACCAACAACAAGATGTTGTTTATGTCAAACTGTAGAAGAGATGAAAGTTTTATGACAACTGTGTTTGATCGTGCAACAATACACTTGCCACAGAAATACCCAACACCTATTAAACTGGATGTTAAGCTGGAAGATATTAAGGCCCTGTTAACCTTCATCTCACCTCCCCACAAACAGTTTATGGTGGACGTGATTGCTGAGCAAGAAACCTGATTGACGCACCTGATGTTGATGACCATGATGACCTACTTGAATACGAAGGCTCACCCAGACCTCCCTATAAGCAACACTTCACAAGCGGAATAGTATCAGCAGTAACGCGTTACATTAAATATTACTTTTTTTTTTATAATTTGTTTCTTCATTCTTAGTCTTTTTATAAGCATGAGTGATACTTATACCATTATCGTATTAAACTAGAATACAGAGTGATCACCCTACAAAATAAGACCAAAAACGCATTGATATGTGCGTAAATTATTTTATGCCAGTTTCCATGTCAAACTTTGAGCAGAGATTACTCAAAACCTGTTTGTGGCATCTTTGTCTGGCACAGAGTGCTTCCCACTTATAGGATATCCTCATCCTGATTTTGAAGGTCATTCTATATGCAGGAATAAAAAAAGATTGATGGACAAAACTATGTGGGAACTGGTACTGCATGTGAGATGACGCCACAAAAAAGTGATGAATGTGAGAAGTGTGAAGGGCCAACGTTGCCTTCACATTTTCGCCAAGTTTCAGAAAATGGATGGGGCACAAGTTTTGAGGTAAAAAGTAATTTTTGCAATTTTAGGGCATTTGTGACCCCTTTTGAACTCCTGGGAATACCGAATTCCAGTAAAAAAAAATGGACAAATTATGCAGTTTCATGCCTTAAAACCTGTATATTTGAATTCAGCATCATGAAAACTACTATAGAGACATACATATCAAGTTCTTGAATAATACGAACAAAAGAGCTAAAAAAATTTATTTAGCTCTAAAAGTCCCAGAGAGATGCGAACCAGAATTTTGCCCGGGTCACCCATACTGAATTTATATTAACAATGGCCTTCACATTTTGGCCAAGTTTCAGAAAAATCTAATGGATAGATCAAACGCTATGGGGCAAAAAGTGTCATTTTTGGCCATTTTGAGACATTTTTTACCTCTTGAGCCCCTGGGGGAGGGGGGGGACAACGGGAATTTTTGTAAAATTTTTGTTATTGTGCACATCTATTTAATAAAATAGAATTTGTAGCAAAATTTCAGGAAAAAGTAATGGACGGTTATCTGGCAATAGTTCGGACTAACGGATGCCACTGAAAACATAGGCCCCTCTCTGATAAATCGGGGGACCAAAAATATTATATAGAAAAGGTTTCAATGAAGATAATTTAAAGAATTTGTATTTAAATATTTATGAAAGATGTTTTGTTAAAAAAAAAAGTAATAACTGAGCCAATAATTTGAAAACAAAAACAAAGTAAAGAAAACCAAAATTAGAAATGTACATACTTCAAAAATCATATCATGAACACCATAGCAAAGAGTCGATCCAAATGGATTGTTGGTATTTGTTGATGATGACCTTGTCAAGATGACTGGCCGTTGTTCAGGTTTCAATAGATATTTTTGTATTTTATCCCACTGGAAAAAAAAAAAATAAATAAATAAATAAAAATTAGGTATGAAAACAAATACAAAATATTGAATAAAATTTTTTTTAAAAACTCCAGGAGAAACCATAATGGCATGGTGAAATTTGAAAACTAATTATACAACTGAAGTTATGAACATGAAAAAAAAAAAAATCCATTTTCTGTGGTTAAACCTCCATTAGAAATAATTAATAGGATAAAAGGTTGCTCAAATTTTCAATTTTATGTTATTTATACAATAGATACGGAGATGGGTATATTTGCCGATGACACCACTCTATAACAGATATGAGGGGAAAACAAATGAACACATATCCAAAGAAATGGCAGAAACACTAGAGGACGACCTCCAATCCGTAGTGGAATGGGGACAAAAATGGTTGGTCACATTCAATGCTGCTAAGACTAAGCTTGTTTCCTTCAATAACTACAAGAAACCTTCTCTACCACCAATAGCAATGGCCAAGAACACATTGCCTGAAAGTACTTCTTTTAAACTCCTCGGCCTAACGTTTACAGGGAATATGAACTGGAATAGATACATTGAGAGCATTACCAAGGCTGCTGCAAGGAAGGTTGGCTCCCTCTACCGTGCTAGAAAACTACTTACGCCTGCCAGTATCCTATACCTCTATAAGGCAACCATTCGCCCATGTATGGAGTACTGTTGTCACATCTGGGCTGGTGCATCTGCTGCTTGTCTCTCGCCCCTGGACAGGGTTCAAAAAAGAGTCGCCAACCTGATAGGTCCTGAATTGTCATCTAGGCTTCAACCTCTGTCCCATCGACGAGATGTTGCATCCCTCTGTCTGTTCTACAAATACTTTAATGGTGAATGCTCTGACGAACTGCAAACACTTGTACCTCCCCGACATAACTACCCCCGACAAACCCGACAAGCTACTAAGTCTCATCCCTTTACAGTAGAGATCCCTAGGTGCAAGAAAGCCTTTTACTCCAATAGTTTCTTCCCCAGAACTGCGGGTCTTTGGAACTCCCTTCCGGGATTCTGCTTTCCCAACTGCAATGATATGCAGAAGTTCAAGTGCAATGTTAACAAACATCTTTCTACTCTTCTCCCCTCATAATGACCCTGCTTCAAAGTGGCACTGTGTATTGTTTGGGGTGAAAATGGAATAATAAAAAAAAATATATATATATATATATATATATATTGTATAGGAAGATGTGTACAAAACAGGAAACGTTGGTCTGGTCACATTGAAAGAATGGCTGAAACTTGATGTAAAACAGTTATAGAAATGGAGTTAATTGGCAAAGAAAACATGAAAGCATAAATGAAGGTTGGTTTATTGGGGCTTTACGGCATAACAACCACTGTGGGTCATTTAATGCCAAGCTCTGTATTTAGTTAAGATTTTTTTTTTTTTTTTTATTGTCAGACTTATGTATTTTAAAATTGTTTGAGTTTTTACGGTTTAAAGCGATTTGAAGAGTTGTATTTTTTTTAAGCATTTGATGATTTGGTGTGGTGTCACCTTGTGAAACAATTCTTTGATTTTGTTTACTGTATAATTTTTATTTCTGTTAGTTTCGTATTTGACATTCTGTTTATGTTTTATTGTTATCTGTCGCAAAAAGTGCATTTTGGTTTTTCTATTGCTTCGATTAGGTGCGAGTGTGTTAATTTGGTATGTCAGATTCTGATTAGAATCTGATTTTCTTTGTTCTTTTGTTTTTTATTATGGGTTGGTGCTCGTGTAGTTTGTTTTGGGTATATGTGTCCCCTTTTGTTTGCCATTTATTTTTGTTATATTCCCTTATTTTTCTGCTGAAATCTGTGTATGGTATTTTGATGTTTGTTATATTTTTGCTAATGGCTTCTTTGGCTAATTTGTCAACTTTTTCATTGTCTGGAATACCAACATGACTTGGTATCCAGGCTAAAATTATTTATTTTCCTTTTTCAATAATTTCATTGTATTTCTTCATTATATCTAATATATAAGGATGCTCTAGTTCTTCTCTTAGAGCTAAGATGCATGACAAAGAATCGGTATATATAATGAATTTTTTCTTATTGTCGTTCTTAATTCAAGTGCCATTTTGATTGCTTGTAGTTCTGCTGTGTATATTGATGCGTCGATGGGAAGTCTTATTTGGAGATGGTTCTGTCCATCTGTACATGCTGCACCTGTTCCTTTTTTTGTTTTGGCTCCATCAGTGTATATTTCTTTCTGTTGTAGGTACTTTTGAGTTCACCGAAGTGGCTTTTATTTATTAAGTTGTTGGTATTGTTTTTTGGGGTATTTAGTAAGAGTCAGATCAGTGCTTGGATCTTTCAAAGTCCATAGTGGTTTGTTGCTTACTGTGTGTGTGACTATGTTATTAGGGTTTTCGTTAATTTGAGTTAATATTTCTTTGATACGATATCAAAACGGTATGTTTTTTGGTTTGCTGGTATAAAAATTTGTATATTGTAGGTTTTTTCATGTGTTGGGTTGTTTGGATCACTTTGTAGTTTTACTGTGTATTGTGTTATTAATTTCTGTCATCTTAAATGTAGAGGGGGTTCATTGGCTTCTATGTATACGCTTTCCATGGGTGACGTTTGATATGCTCCCTGACAGAGTCTTCATCCTTGATTTTGTATGGTTATTAATTTTTGGAGATAGGATTTACAAGTAGAGCTATATGTGATGCATCCATAATCTAATTTTGATCTGATGTGTGCCTGGTATATTTTTAACATTGTGTCTTGGTCTGCTCCCCAGTGTTTTTGATATTACTTTTAAAATTTTTCATTGCTTTTTTTGGCATTTTTACTTTAAGTTAGTGATACGCATATTGAAATTAAGTTTATTGTCCAGTGTGATACCTAGAAATTTTGTGTGTTGTGCTATTGGGATTGGGTTTCCTTGTATTTGTAGTTGTGGATCCAGATGATATTTTTGTTTTCTGCAGAAATGAATACAGACAGTTTTGTTTTGTGCCAACTTGAATCCATTTTTATTGATCCATTTTTTTTTTTTTTTTTTTTTAATTTTGTGTAAGCATTGCTGCATCTTTCTTTCAATTGTTATATTTAATGCAGAATATGCAATTGAAAAGTCATCTACAAATAATGATCTTTCAAATTGTGCGTCAACAATTTGTGTGATTTCATTTATTTTAATTAAGAATAAGGTGGATAATATGCTACCTTGTGGCACTCCTGCTTCTTGCTCGTATTGATCTAATAGTGTGTTTCCTTGTCGTACTTTGTAGTATCTTTGAGACGGGAAGTTTTGTATAAATATTGCCATATTTCCTCTTATTCATATATTGTGTCTTAGAATTCCATATTTCCAGGTTGTATCATAGGCTTTTTAGATGTCGAAAAAGACTGCCACCACGTGGTGTCCACGTACAAAACCGTCTAATAAATGATTCTAGTCATACCATTTGGTCATTTGTGCTTTGTTTTTGTATCCACTGATATTTTGATAAGGTGTTTTTTTCCAGGTACCACATTAAGTGGTTGTTTATCATTCTATAGTTTTGGAGAGGCAGCTGGTTAGGGCTATGGGTCTGTAACTGGTTGGGTTACTTGCATTTTTATTTGGTTTGACAATTGGTATGATGGTCGACTCAAACCAGGATTTTAGTATTTATCCTGTATTCCATATTTTGTTATACATGTTAAGTAATAGTTTTAAAGATGATTTTGGTAGTCATTTTAGGAATTAGTAATGTATATTGTCTGGGCCTGGAGTTGTATTTCTGTTTATTGCTCTTTTTAGTTCTTTTATGTTGAATGGTATGTTGTATGTTTCTTTGTTATTAGTTGTAAAATTAAGTTTTTCTCTTTCTGCTGTTTCTTTATGAATTTGGAATGATGTTGAATACTGTTTGTTTGATGAATTTTTGTAGAATTCTTCAGCTAGTAAATTAGTTATTTCTTTTTTGTTTATGCATTTTGTTCCATCAGTTTTAATTAAATAGTTTATGGTATTTTGTGTTTCTTTTCCAGCTATTTTCTTTATTATATTCCATGTTTTTTTAGTTGGTGCTTGGTTGTTTAGCTGTGAAATATAGTTTTTCCAGGATGTTTTTTTGCTTTGTTTTATGGTGTATCGTGCTTTAGCACGCATCTATATTTTTGTAAGTTAATTATTGTAGGGGTTTGTTTGAATTTTTAAAGTGGATTTTTTTTCCTTTCTTTGACAGATTTTTTGCAGGTTTCATTAAACCAAGGGTTTGATTTTTTTGTGGGGTTTGAAGTTTTGGGTATTGTTTTGGTGGCAATATTGTTTAAGGTTTGTGGGAAATGTTTTAGTGGTTCTTTATTTAGAATGTTCGTGTCTAATTCTGTTCTGCAAAGATTGGTAAATGTTTCCCAGTTGGCTTTGTGTAATTTCCATTTTTGGACTTTTTCTTTTGGTATTTTTTTTTTACTTTTACGTATGATAGGATAGTGATCACTTCCGTGTTGGTCTTCTAGTACATCCCAATGGAAGTCCATATAAATGGATGGAGTGCATATTGTTAAGTCTATTGCAGACATGGATTCATTGGCAGGGTGCATGTAGGTATTTTTACCATTGTTTAGTATACATAGGTTTGTTGTATTTAAAATTTCATTTATCATATTGCCTTTGTTATTGTTTTGATTACTTCCCCAATGGTTGCTGTGCGCATTAAAATCTCCCATTATTATAAATGGGGGTGAGAGTTGGTTAATTAGCATGTCTATTTTTTTTTTATTGGCTGATTTGGTGGAATGTATATGGAGCAGATTGTGATTTTGTGGTGTAGGTTAGCCGTTAGTGCTATTGCTTGTAGTTCAGTGTTTAATTGGACGATTGTGTGATGTATAGTATTTTTAATTGGTATGGACACTCCTCCGATTGCTCTATTTGTTGTGGATATATATGGGTTTTGTCGTATGTTATATTCTTTGAATTTGTAGTTGTGATTTTCTTTGAGTCGTGTTTCTTGTAGACATATATTGCTGCTGGATTATGTTTGTTGATGATTTCTAGTACTTCTTCATGATTAGGTTTTAGTCTTCTGCAGTTCCGTTGTAGGAATGTTTTGTTATGATTTGTAAGGTTTTGCATGGGTATTGTTTTTATTTATTTTTTATATATTTTTTTTCCTGTTTATCATCATTTATAGGTTCATGGAGAAAGAGGAATATCTTGATTCCTCAGTCTCCATGACTTCTTGGTTTTCGAGTCCTAGAGGCACAGTGTTTTTTTGTTTATCTCTACTTTTGGATTGTGAGCACGGTCGTGGTGTGTTGGGGAGTTTAGGTTCATGTGCCGCAGACGTTTCGCTGTTCCGCCGGCCCCTTCTTTCTGGAGGATCCTTCGGCATGTCTACCTCTTTCTGAACACCCAGGGGAGTGTCTTTTGTCCTGGAGAGTGAACGTGACCTTGTCCGTTGAATTTTTTTTTTTTTCTGCTATTTTGTTTCTTTTTTTCCTCTGGTATGTTTTTTGGTGTTTGCTTTTTTTTTGTTTTCTTTTTCGGCTAAAGGGGTTGTTTCTATTGGGTGTGGTGTTTGGGTTTTTGGTTCCAGTGAGATTTTGTTTATATTTATTTTTTTCATTTCTTCAATTGTGTTTATTAATATTTTGATTTGATCGGTGAGGTCTTGGATTTTAATGTCTAAGTTTGTTGTGTTGATAATTGTCGTTGTGCTTAGTATTAGGAGTATTCTTTTTTCATTATTTCTGAATATTTGATTGTTTCAACTTTTTTTCCTTGCTTCTGGGTAGGTGACGTTTAGCATGTATTTAATTTTGGTAATTTCTTTTTTCCAAATTTCAGTCTTTGGAGTAGGCACTGATTTTCTTTGCAGTTGGCACATTTGGGAGTTTTTTGACAATTGGTATGATTGTCATTTTCTCCACACCTCCCACACATTGGGTGGTGTGTGCATCGATTCTGATGGTGGCCAAATTTTTGACATTTGAAGCAATGCAGTGGATTGAGGATGTAAGTTTCGACTTTCAGTTTCTCATAGGCTATTTTTATTTCTGGTGGGATTTTTTGTTGGTAAAAGGTTAGTATGTATGTGTGCGTGTTTATCATTTCTCCATTTTTTTTTTATTTGAATTCGTCTAATGTCTGTTACATTTTGTTCTTTCAGATATGAACGTATTTCGTCAATGGGACAAAGTGAAAGTTCACGGCTTTTTACCACTCCTTTGCATGTGTTTAGTGTTTTGTGTTGGTATGTTTTTATTTTTATATTATCAAAATGTTTCCATTTTAGGAGTTCATCCGCTTGTGGTTTTGTGAGGATTTCTATTAGCAGAATGCCATTTAATTTTTTAACCATTTTGGATTTTATATTTTTAGATAATATTTTCTCTATCTTAAAGGGGAAAGTTTGGTTAATGGTGTTTCTTCAGTGGATTCCATTATTATAAAATTTGGATATTTATCTTGTTCCTCAGTCGAGTCACTATCCGAAGTGTCTAGCAGTCTTTTTACTTGGTGTTTTGTAACTCATTAGGATTGTTTGTGAGTTCATCCTTGCTCCCTACTCACCTCGGAGCCCTATTTGGGATGCATACAGGGAGGAAACCCATTTGCCCTGGCTACAACAGGATTACAAGAATGGTATACTTAGATATAATGTAGACTTCGAGCATCGGTGTTTCTTAATTTTTCTCATCCAAGTAGAAAATGGAAAATATTAGAGGAAAACATGTCTAGTTTTTATTCATTATAATAAATGAAAGGGAAGGATAGAGACTTGGCCAGAGATAGGTTGGATTGGAAGTCAATTTCTAAAAGCTGTCCAATACATGTCAGCATGTTAAACTGAATATGATGATAATTACTAGATAAAATAGGACATTCTCCTTCCTGACAATATGCATATATTGTAGATCCTACTCACTATATCTGAAGTTCCAAAGCCTAATGACCGAAAAATAGTGGACAGACATGAATCTTTTGCATTACTACAACAAAAAAAAAAAAATCTTTTACATTAGTATAAACATCTAATTGTGGTTAAATTCCTTTCTAAATTAAAAAGTTTGTACAATAGTTGTTTAACAGCATATCAACTATTTTGGAATTATTGAATACTAAATTGAGTAATTTTGAAAAGAGTTTGTTTAAAGTTCGTTATATCTCAAAAAAAAAAAAAAAAAAAAAAAAAAAATGGAATTTGGTTTTACAGAATATCAACTTTTCTGGGTGATTTAATGCTGAATGCAGTAATTTTATCCCTCAAGTTATATCTTCAAACATTTATTTATAGTGTTTAGTTTGATTGTTTTGCAGAGAAAAAAAAACAAATCTGTTTCTGACTTTGCGGAGGGGAAAAAAAAAAAAATGTTCAGGCATTTTTTATCAATATCCTCAGACAGGCTGATCTGGTATTATCACTCCAGGCCAAAGTAAACTTAGAAGCAATGATAACTAAAAGGAAACTCATATTTCTCACAGCCTCCACTATCATTCTTCTATCATTCTTTTTTAAGTGGATACTTTAGGACATAAAAATGAACTAAAGTTACAATTATTCAGAAATGTCAGACGATTTGATTATTTATTAGCATAGTTACGCTAATTGACTCGATTCCAAAATACTAAATCCATTGTAGACGATTCATTGAATAGGTTATTTAACCCATAACTGAAGAGAAACGAGGATTCATACCTTTCCCAACGATATTAGTGAATAACTAAATATAAATCTAACTTGATTTGAACTTGGCATAGTTGAGTTCATAGTTTGTGATAGTTTCTACTGAAATGTGTAGTTGTCTGCATCTGCATCACATTTGTACTGATCATGTTTCTAAATGTTTCTGCTTTAAAGAAAATTCCAACCTTTGAGTAAGCTGTGATGATCAGCGGTTCTTCTTCAGAAAGGCCAGCTTCCAATTCAGGCTTATCTATATGAACTGGAATTTTGAATTCACATCTATAGTACCTAAAACAAAAAAAAAAACAAAAATAAATAAATAAAATTCAAACATTCAAAGTCGAATCATACATAAAATAGTGTTATTTTATGTCTAGAGGGTACAAGGGCTTCTAGTTTGTTGGAACACATACCATTAAAATATTTGTAAAACAAACAGATGCAGTACTTCGTTGAGAGGACAGAGGTTGAAGCCTACTTGAGAGCGTGGGATCTATTAAGTTGGCAACTCTTTTGAACCCTGTCTAAGAGGGAGAGACTAGTATCAGATGCACTAGCCCAAATGTGGCAACAATACTCCATACATGGTGGCCTTGTAGAAATACAGGATACTCTCGGGTGTAAGTAATTTTTGAGCATGGTAGAGAGAGAGCCTACCTTCTTTGCAGCTATCTTGGCAATGCTCTCAATATATCTGTTCCAACTCATGTTCCCTGTGAGTGTTGAGCCGAGGAGTTTGAATCAAGTACTTTCAGGTAATGTATCATTAGTCATGGCTATTAGTAGTTGAAAGTTTCTTGTAATTATTAAAGGAAAGAAGCTTAATCTTGGCAGCGTTGAATGTTACCAACTATTTTTGTCCCTCATCCACTACAGACTGGAAGTTTTCTTTCACAAAAAAAAAATTAAAAAAATAAAAATAAAATTTTTAAAAATTTTATGAGTAACTGAAGAGTGACAGTCTTGTCCGCTATTTTGAAAACAATCTAAAAAAATAAAAGGGGAGATAACTATAATTCGACCTTGTTTGATTTATGTTGTAATATCTACAAATTCCCATTCATCACTTAAAAATAAAACTACTTGATCAAAAAACTGAGGAAAATAAAATCATATGAACTACTTACATATTAAAATTGTAATGGCCAGGGTAATTGGTATGTAAGATGAATTTCTTCACAACATGAGTGTTTGCATCAAAAAGAATATCCTGAAATTGAAATTGACATTTTTTTAAGAACTAAGGTTAAATAAAAAAAAAAAAAAAAAAAAAAAAAAAAAAAAATTCTAAATCACTTATTACATTCTTTCACGAAATTAGATTTTTCCTCAAGAAATAATTTTGGAACAAATTATCAAATCAAGTTACAAATGGTCAAAGTGTAGAACAATTCTTGAAAGAATGAATTAATATTTGGGGGTTTATCTTATGAAATATTTAGAGAATTGGATCTATTTCTGTTTTATATTGTGGTATTTTTTATATTTATTATATAAAAAGAACTTTGTGAGTTCATTCCTTATTAACTCCAAACAGATGACTTGATTATAAAATTTCACACAGATGAACTAACTTTATGTATCTGGCAGTGTTCTTAGATATATTTTGTATCGGAATGTTTTCAACAAGTATTAATAATCGAAAGGCACAGCCGATTTTGACCAAAGTTAACACCTTATACAGCCTAATATCACAAGTGCAGTTGAGAAGTTTTATGACCACATAAGCAAAAAGTCCTGGCATATAAAATCAACAGCAGGTTCTTTGATTATACAGGGGCACGTTTGAAATTAATATTTCTGCTTAGAGCACAACTGAAGCATGATACTTGACTTGTGTTTTAAACTAATTCAAGCAGTTATATATAAAATTTTATAAAAACAGGTTCTCTACAGTGCAATGTAAACTACAATGTATTGTGGACTAAGTCACTGCGCGGAGGCATGCGAAATGTCCTCCGATGCATCACAATGGATCCCAACTAGAACTAGCAATCAATAGATTTGATTGAAAAAAGTGGCTGATTTCAACGATTTCGATGACAAAAATATAGGAGTGTGAAACTTTCCTTGATGGTCCTGTTAATCCCAAACAACGTCAGGTCTCCCAGCTGTTATACTAGGTTTCATTAATTTATGCGAAATTGATTAAAAAATGATGCTTGAAAGAAGCATAAATAAATAAATACAAACTCTAGTTTTTCAACATCAAAATTTTAAGTGGACATTAAAAACATTTCAAGTGTTGATCTTATATTTTTGTTAAAAACTAAACTTTATAATTTCTTGCAATCAAAAATTGACTATTTTCAGTGGCTTCACTGTTGCATTCAAAATGCAACAGTGATCACCAAATCAAAGATGGAAAAATTCTTCATTAAAACTAAAAAAAAACAGACAAAAGCCGATAACACAGGTTTACATTCTGCTATCGTAAGGTACCTATTTACAATGCCTCCCCACGGGACAGAGTTAGACACCAGGGTGGTTTTTTAACGTGAAGAAAAAGGTACAAAAATAAAAAATTGTCTCACCGAAAGAGAAGAAATGGAAGTGCAGCATCTGAAGAACAGATACACTTTGATCTTGACCAAAAGGCCAATGTTGGCATCCCTAATTCGTTTTACATCCATTTTAGGCACAACTGCTAGTAATTATTTGCTGTGTCAGACATTTCAGTGAAGAAAAAAAAAAACAAAAAAAAAACTTACATTTCTAGAATGTAAGTATCTGAAATTGAGTGTCAACTCAATATTCAAGAGTTATTTCCCCTGAACCAGATTAAAGTTATCTGACCATTGGATTATTATAATTTCTTTAATTTTGAAAAACAAATTATCTAAATTTACCACATACAAATTTAAAATTTGACATTCCTTTTAGAGTGTCCGTCTCAGCTTTCCATCTTAACATGGCTTTACACGAATCCAATGAGTTTCTCATTAGACTACCCATTCACCAGTAGCAGCTATAGTTCCTCAATTTATATATATATATATATATATATATATATATAGTCTTTTTCTCTTGTCTGAAGAAATCTTTTCCAGATATCAGTCTTACATTGTTCATACATATCCATAAATTGTTTACACTGGCAATTCATGCATTTCCATTGTGTTCGAGACATTTACAGAGAATTATCATTAATAATCTTCATATCCTTTTTTATGTATCATGTTTCATTATGTTCCCACTTAAACTTAAGTGTCTTGGAAAAATCTGAGATATATGAAGAAATCCAAAATGAAATAAAAAGTTTAAGAAAAAAAAAAAAAATGTAAGTCTTTGAATTTCAAAGGCTTGTAATATATATATATATATATATATATATATATATATATATATATAATGTAAATTGAACTGTTTATTATTTACTCATAATTTATTAGTTTTCC
The DNA here is from genome assembly GCF_053919585.1 of Euprymna scolopes. Taxonomy (NCBI): domain Eukaryota; kingdom Metazoa; phylum Mollusca; class Cephalopoda; order Sepiida; family Sepiolidae; genus Euprymna; species Euprymna scolopes. The sequence continues at coordinate 13,540,387 of NC_136490.1, forward strand.
CCCTTTATTTGACTTATCTATACGAAAGCATATTCAATACGTTGATTGCATATTAGAGAAAAGACCAACACAAACGATAATAGAATATCAATAACTCAAATTTTACATAGCTACACACGAGTTGTCACAGAAGTTGTACATAGACACATTTATTACACACATCAAATAAAAATAAGCAAAAAGCATCAAAGATTTCATAATTTTGTCAAAAAACATAATAAAAAGAATTAAAAGCATAAATGATAATTTTAGCAAACTTAATACTTACGACTCCCATCGTGAAGTAGTTGTAAAAGTAATCAGAACATCGTGATTTCACTCTTCGATGGGCATCAGGGGAATGTATTTTCATTTTATCTTCGGATTTATAAAAAACTTTACTCGGACATCCTAAGGCACTAATTACATCCTAAAACAAAAAGATAATTCACATTAACAATGTTTATAGAGTTACAAACTTTATCTGCGGACTTATCTTCGTCTGCGCAGTTGTTTCACCACAACTATTCCTTTGGCCTTCTTCAGGTAATGAAACAACTATAAAGACAAGGATAACAGTTTGCAAATAAATATACAAATTACTCATTTCAGAGGATTTCAAAAAAAAAAAAAAAAAAAAAAATTAAAAAAAGAAATACTCTACAAAATTATTTCATATATTAATTATTAAAAAGAAAAACGCAAAGGTTGATGACCAATAAGCCAATACCAAATACGCAGAGTTCAATTTTTCTATTTTATGTACAACATTTTTGTGAACAATACATTATGACATAAGATTTCATTAGATAACCGCCGGGTTAAGCAATGAGGAGCCTGGCCAGTACTGGATGGATGACTATTTGAGAATACCAAGTGCTGTAGGTAATTGCATTAGATGTAGAAATTTCCAGGTTAGTATTTGGAGGGTTTAAAACCACTGAGATGCACCTTCAATCTTCAAGGAAAACTAATTTAAAAACCCCACGTCCACTATCTGTAGCAATACACATGGCCGTTAAAAGACTTTGGATAATCAGATTTCAAGGGGTTTCTGCTAAAATAGTCATATTTAAAAACCAAAGTCTTCAAAATACCACCGTTTTGTTCAGAAATGAATATACTTTCAAATGAATTAGTAAATAATAACATACATTATATATTTTTAGAGTTTTAAGCAAATAAAGTGATAAAAATGTGAACATCATAAAACAGCATTTTCGGTAAGATTTTATAACGATCCTCCCTGATTTCTAAACATTCGTACCGTGTTTCGGTTAAGAATTTTTTTAATGAAATTTGGAAATTAACCAAAAGAGCTGTCATTTTTAATAATTTCGAGTGTCCGAAATTCATTTGACCACTCGTTTTTTTTGTTGTGTCAAAAAAAAAAAAAAAAAAAAAAAAAAAAAAATTCAAAATGATGAGTATTGAAAGTTTTGAAAAAAAAAAAAAAAAAAATGAGTATTGAAAGTTTTTGAAAAAAAAAAATAGTAGTGATAGTAGCAGCAATAACCTGGCATAAACAGACGTTTGTTTTTGTTGTTTATTTTTATTCCAAATCGATTTTTTTTTTAATTGAAAATCTGGTTATAAAAAAAAAAATTCTTACATGTTTAGTTAGAGCTATTTTTTTATCAACCATACAAATATTTTAAAAAATTGGGTAGTAGTAAATTTTTAAATATTTTAACAAGCGAAAATGTGAAACATGTTTTGGTTCACGTGTACGAACGGTACACACACTTCTAATTTTCGTCCCTTAAAAAATGTTTTCAGTGAATTATTATCGAATGGAAACTAATCTACCCGATTATTTAAAAAAAAAAAAAAAAAAAAAAAAAAAAAAAAAAAAAAAATATTTAAATATTTGTAGGAGGTGCTACAACGTAGCACCTCCTACAACAGTAGGAAAAGACATGAAATGTAATTAAAAATCAAAATAACATTAATTCAAAATTTTTAACAATTTGCCAGCTTTAGCAAAAACTTGTTTGTTTTTTTATATTTAAATAGAATTTAAGTACTTGATATTTTTCCAAGCATCATATTTTCTGTTAGAGGGACGTCACTTTTTTAAATAACATTTATTTTTGTCTGTCATAATTCTTGTAAAGTTTCACAATGGGTATCAAACACCCTAAAAAAAAAAAAAAAAAAAAAAAAAAATTCCTTGCACAAAAATACACTTATATGGCAAATTTCATTGCTTAGTCTTGTGTTTTAACAAAGATATAGCATTTTTACTGAAAAAGTAGTGCAAAAAATGTGACAAAATGCATATGGTCTTAAAGAGGGAAAAATATCCAAACACGCAGGGCATAAAAAGTCATAACTTCCTTGATTTTAATTGGATTTAAAAAATTAAAAAAAGATTCTTAGCTTATCAAGCTCTTTCTATATGTACCAATATTGAAATATTTTAAGCCATTTAAATTTTTTCATGTGTATTGCTACTATCTGCGACAATTTTTGCATCGACTGAACTTTAGTGGTTCCAAAAAGTGTGGATGGTTCTACACAAAACCTTCATCACTATAAACAAATGATTTGCGTAGATTTTGGACAACTTAGTTGTCTGAATCTCATGTCAATATTTGATGAAGTGTCTGTCCGTCCGTCTGTGTACACACACACACACACACACTAGTGTTGGGAGGATTCCTAAATTTTTTCAGATTCCAGGAAAATGTTGATTAACGATTCCGATGGAATTGTGGTTTTGAAATATACCATCATATAATAGAAAGTTTTTGTAGCGAAAAAATTTGGTACAGCGAAAAAGAGAAAATACAATTAAGGGAATTTCAAAAAGGATTTGATTTTTTCGTCAAATTTCTTTCATTGAAGATAAAAGTCAAAACAAATATTTTAACCATGAATTAAACATGCACCATGAAATTAATAAGCAATTTAAGTTATTTTATATATTAAAAAATATAAAGAAAAAGCAAGTCATGATTAATTCAACAAAAATACAATAACATCAAATTTCAAGGGGAATAACGTTTTGTTTTATTTTCTCTTTATTTTCGATAACTTTAAAATTTAACATTTTTTTTCAGCTTCAATCGCTAACTGATTTTTATTCCACTTTCTAGAATATTCGTATTTCTAAATGAAATTTAAAAATAACTAAATCTTTGATTAAATTTTTAGCCTTTTATATTGAATCATGTCAAATTATTCCTATTTATTTATGACTGTTTTAAAAAATATTTTTAACAAAATGTTATTTAAATCTAAATAAATTGGTTTATTTCCATATTTTTATTATATAATTATCGTCCTTTAATGTTTATTCTTAGTCAATCATTAAATCATTTCTCTCCGATAGGTTCATAAGAGTAGTGGTTGATGGACAGAAATCAGAGGCCCACAGATTAATGCTGGAGTCCCTCAGGGATCCATCCTGGGCCCAACTCTCTTCCTGATCTACATCAATGCTCTCCCAAAACACATACTTAAATCATTCGTTGACATCTATGCTGATGACACGACCATCTATGCCAACACATCAAAGGCCGTAAATGACAAGGTTCTTTCTAATTTTCTCTTCTGATCTTGAGCGCGTGGTACAGCGGAGGAAGAGGTGGCTGGTTACTGTTAATGCATCCAAAACCAAGCTTCTATCTTTATATCATCAATGCTCTGATCCTCATCTGGCATCAATTGAAATGGATGGCTCTCATCTTGGGGAGGTTGCATGTTTTGACAAGCTTCTGGGTTTGACCTTTACTCCTGATGTGAAATGGAACACTTACATCAGGTCTGTTGCCAAGGACGCTGGGAAAATGGTGGGATCCTTCTACCGCTCCAGAAGATATCTCACTACTGATGCAATTCTATCTGTATAAAAGCCAAGTACGTCCAAGGATGGAGTACTGCTGCCACATCTGGACAGGAACTGCTAAAAACAGCCTATCCTGCCTTGGCAGAATACAAAATATACTTCATAGCTTAGTTGGGGATGCAGTTTTCTCTTCCCTGTAGCCTTTCTCCCACAGAAGAGACGTTGTAAGCCTGTCTTTGTTTTATCGCTATTTCCATGGAAAGTGTTTGTCTGAACTCCAATCTCTCGTCCCCCCCTCTTGCCAATCTTTCACAAGAAACACCCGTCTGGCTGAAATTACTGCCAATAATTTTACCCACTCTTTATCTGTGCCTAAATCCAAACGTAGATTCCATGAGCAGAGCTTTCTCAGAAGTGTATGACTGTGGAACTCTTCCGTTTGCCTGTTTCCCACCCGACTACAACTTGGATGTCTTCAAGTCCAACATAAATTCCTGACAAACCGCCCTCTTAAGTAAGAGGCTATTAAATCTCCAATACTAATGATTACAATACTATCTCATTGATTACTGTACACGCAATAGCCCTTATCCCCGAGTGGCCTCCGGGCCTTGATAAGTGGTGACCTCCATGTAAAAAAAAAAAAAAAAGTTTTAGAAAGATTTCCTGAAACAGTCTTCGTTCAGAAAATAGAAAGTACATATATTTTTCTATTAAACGTTTTGTTTCAATAATTTGACCTTACTTGTTTTATTTTTTAAAGAAAAAAAAAAAATTTGACAAGACATTTTTCATTTACTAATGAGATTTTTTCCTTCATTTACTAATGGAAGAGTGTCGGTAAAAAAAAAAAAAAAAAAAAAAAACTTGCCAAAAGATAAGCCCCCCCCCCCCTATTTTTTTTTCTTAGTCACCTGTTGGAAAAACCACTGATTTTTAACAGGATTTACTCTCAATGAGAGCACTGTAAAATCTTTTTTCTCTAAAAGTTAAATATTCAACTTTTTCATGAACTTTACGTAGTTAGGCTGTTTTATTTATTGATCACAAATGAGAACTTACCTTGCGGCCCTTAAAGTTTTGCAGCAGTGCAAACATAACTAATCATGGGCCTCAAAGTTTTGAAACATAAATGTGTGATGGAATAAGAAAACTCATTAAGATAAATAAAGATTACCTTTAAAGTAGTTAATAAAATTCTTGTATATCATTAAATATGTTATGAAAAGTTCTGACGTTTTTATAAATTTTTGACAGCATTAATCTCACTTCAAAAAAAACAGTTCAACTTAAAAATATAAGAATCATAATGAAAGAATCAAATCTAAGGTATTCTTTAACGATGCAATCCAGATTCCCCCCAAAATACATGATTCTTACAATTAACGATTCCGATTAATCATCCCACTACTAATATATATATATATATATATATATATAGATAGAGAGAGAGAGAGAGGCAATTAATTGGTATAGAAAAAATTTGTTCATTTGTCTTTTGTATGATTTTGTTTAAAAACAAAATCTTCCACTGCTTGTAGTAATAAAATTTATTGATTTTAAACGACCAGTAAAACTAAAATCTATAGACTCCCCACCCCTCCCCCATTGTGTTTTTACGTTTGAGAAAATATCTACATTTCACATGTGTTTTTATAGTAATCGGGACAAAACAGCAACTTCATAGTTTAATATTCAGAGATTTATAAACAATCAAAATTGGTAAAAATATTGGAGCCATCCCATTACTAAAATATATAAATAAAACTGCCTGGTAAATATAATGTATCTAAAAGTTTTGTTAAATAAACTATTGAATATTTATCTTTCAATTTAGATGTTGATTTCATACCATTTTTCAAAGTTATTTTGGACAATTCAAAATGATATTTGAATATTTATTGATTTTGTAGAACGATTTCAAATTTAGATTCTTTTTTAGTAAAAAGAAATTTAAAATGATTAATTAGAATTTTATATTTAAAAAGTAAAAGGATTTCAAGAAACTAATTTCAAAACAATTTTTCTTTCAAACGGGATTTTAAAAATACAAAAACAAATTACGTGAAGCAACTCACCTGACAAGAGTCAGAAAATCTGACTATCCTATCCACCGTTTTCTTTCTTGTATCCAATAGTTTACTTGAACCATTGCCTGCAACGACAAACAAAATAAAAATAACAGTTGTAAAATAATGTACTCTAAGTTATGCTCATCTGCATATTTTAATGACAAATTTAATATTCAAGGATATATCCCCACCTCTACTTTGGTGGCTTTTAACATCCTTTCCAAAGGATCACTCAGTAGATTGCTACTTTTTTTTTTTTAAATTCCATTTTCACCCCAAACAAGGCCCAGTGCCACTTTGATGAAGGAGGCTACTATCGGTGCCATAAGTTGCAGGGATACTATGTAGTTCCAAGGAAAGAGTAGAAGACTTTCTTACACCTAGAGATCTGTAGGGGTGGGATTTTGTTGCTTGTCGGGTTTGATAAGGGTATTTATGTTGAGGGGGTACAAGGGCTTATAATTCGGAGCATCCACCATTAAAATAATTGTAGAACACGCAGAGGGATGCAACATTTCGTCAATGGGACAGAGGCTGAAGCTTAGATGAAAGTTCAGAACCTATTAGGTTGGCAACTCTTGAATCTTGTCCAGGAGAGAGAGACTAGTAGCAGATGCACCAGCCCAAATGTGACAATACTCCATAAATTGGCGAATGGTGGCCTTGTAGAGGTATAAGGATACTTTCAAGAGCAAGTAACTTTCTAGCATGGTAGAGAGCCCACCTTCCTCGCAGTGGCTCTGGCAATGCTCTCAATGTATCTGTTCCAACTTGTGTTCCCTGTGAATGCTAAGCTGAGGAGTTTGAAGTACTTTCAGGTAATGTATCTTTAGCCATAGCTATTGGTGGTTGGTAAGGTTTCATATAATTATTGAAGGAAACCAGCTTAGTCTTGGCAGCATTGAATGTGACCATCCATTTTTGTCCCCATTTCACTACAGATTGGAAGTCTTCCTCTAATGTTTCTGCCATTTCCTTAGATATGTGTTCATTTGTCCCCCCCCCCCCTCGTGCCTGTTATAGAGCATGGTGTCATCAAATATACCCATGTCAGAGAATTTTATCAGGGAGGTCATTTATGAATATCAGGAATAATATAGGTCCAAGGATAGATCAGAGATACACCCGCATTTATATCATTGTTTAGATGTACGATTGTTGAGGACAACCTGGATTCTTCTCTTATTTAAGGATTTAATTATGTTAAGCAAGTTTCTTTCTGGGAAAAGTAATGTCGTTCAAATAGCCGCCACACCTTATATTTTTATGAATATGCGTTCACTGTCATGATCATCTCCACTTGATGTGCTGGTTCAAAGTTGTTATCAATGCTGCAACAAAGAATTCAGCATCCAAAGCAAAACAAAAATCACAAGCCTAGCTTCTAAAATATTTATTTCTTGGATGCTTCCTAAGGTTGAATGGCAGAAGGAGATGTTTTTCCTAATCAGACATGACCCCTCGAGTTTTTCAGCTAAGTCCCCAAGAGGTCCACCTAGTCTGGAGAGGCATACTGACAGCAGTTCTTGGGGGGGGAAAAAAAAAACTGTGCCCGGCAACTCACAAAAACCAAACATTCAAATGTTCAACTCCAACTTTCTCTTCCTTCTCCAGGTTTTGACTGCTGCCACCCCCTTCCTATCTCTTCATTCATGAGTGGTTCTGTCCCCCCCTCCCCTTTAGTTGGTCATTGTTCTGATGCCCAGAAGTTAGCCACTCAAAACACTATTGTTACATGCAAGATAAATGTCTAGGGGTAGACAACATATATTGGGGGGGAAAAACAAACAAAAATAAAAAAGAGTTTAAGAAAGAAAAAGAAAGTGTAAGGGAGGTAACAAGTTCTTTGTTAGTTTTTTTTCGTGGAATAAAAGAATGAGAAAATATACTTTTTACTTTGGTCAGAATATAAGATCAGAAAATCAATATTTCCCAAGTGGCTGTTTATTTTGTGAGGAATTTGCAATAGGCTTGTTTCAAGAAATTCCTTACCAGATTTTATGCCAGGAAATTGGTCAGAGTCATAAAAAGTTGAAAGGTTGCCCCCAACTTTGCGTTCCTTAGAGCCGATTTAATAATTCAAATTATGATGCTATTAGTGTTTATTTATAGTCATGTATAGTGGAACGTTCTAGAATTTCCAAAAATGGAACACCTCAACCTTGAAACTTTCTAGAAAAAACAAAAAAAAAAAACTTGTTTTATTTTTAGATCTCTCCAGAGACGCTTAAAAAGATTCTTTATATTTTCTAACTAATGTATTTTGATAAAAGTTTTCTATTATGCATTTTTACTTTTATATAATATTTCATATTATGATATATTAATTTTAATTTATCTATTTTTTATATTTATTTTATATTATTTATTTAGGAAATGGTAACTTCATATTTTAACAGGTATACTGTTCTCTCAGGATTATCTACCAGATAGAACATCTAAGACAGTCTCCATTATCTGCAGTTTACCTTGGACAGTTTTCTCACAAAAGGCCGATCCCATTCAATAAGATACTTTTTTTGAAACAAAGAAAATATCTCTTAAGTGGTCTAACTCTAGCCAGAGAAATTTTTCAGTTCTCTGCCCCCCTCCATTTGATCAAGCATCTATTACTGTAACTTCTGCCATTCATATGCACCAACAAAACGTTTACATTTTTATATCCAAAACAGTCAAATGTTGAGATTATACCTTTCACCCATTAATTTTATGTCAGATGAAATTTCATGGTGGTTGAAAGACTTATGGAGGAGATAATTAAACATACAAGATTATAAGATCTATATACGTTGCTGAATTTTGGAGGAGGGAGTTAGAGAGGAGTTAATATCTAGGCTGGACGGAGTGTTTCAAGTAAGGTTTAGGGTTGTATACCTTTTCTACCAAAAATATTTTTACTTTTTAAAATGCTTGATACATGCAAACATCATTAAGAAATTCTGTATTAAAGTATAAACAAGAGAGCTCCATTTTAAAATAGTGAAATGACTTTAAAAAATCACTAATAGTATTTTTTGCTTTTATTAAATTACACTAGTGGGACCTGTGGAAATTCCACAAGAAATTCATTCATGTGTAATATATTGATGTTGGCATTCTGTAGTTGTTCAGTGTAAATGGGGATGCCCCGATATTGTAACTCCTGTTAAAACTACTTAAGTATTTAAGCTAGCAGGGACGCCCGGTGTAGTCCGATCATAAAGTATGCTTAAATGATATTTTTGGAGATTTCATATAGAGTTAATGTTCTATCGATCTTTATATATTATAAAGTTACGATTTCAAAAATAAATATATCCATATAACTTTGGTGCAAAACAAAAACTTATGAATTCTTGATAAAATTTATAAAAAAAAAAAAAAAAAAAAAAAAAAAGTTACTGCAGTGCCATCAACTATAATCGAAACCAAAACTTATAAAGAATTCTTGGTAAAATTATTTCAAGAAATGGATGTCTATAAAAAAAACGACAGTCACTGATGTAAGCATGACACAAACACGTTATCCTCTGAATATATATTACATACACACATGATTTTTGTCCCCTACCCCTCAATAAATTAAACAAGGGTTTCATCAAAAATATTTGGAAAAGTGTAGAGAAGTATTTTTGTAGCATTTCCTGAAATTTATGTGAACTCTTCAAAACTTAGATTTTTTTTAGTTTTTAAATTCTATGAATTTTTGTTATTCAATTCATTCATTTCAATTAAATAAAGTAAACTAGATTTTTGATAATTAAAAAATAAACATAAATAAATCATGAATCTAAAATTAAATATAAATCTGATCATTTTATACAATGTAAAAAACCCATTTAAAAAAAAAAAAAAATTTCATCCAAGCATCTGAAAATTTATTTAAATAGCTGCTTGCTTCTCCATCAGTATGTGTTGGTTAGTTTTCACTTTATTTTGAAACAGCATTTTGTGACAAATGAGAAAAACCTTTTCTCCCTACCAATATATATATATATATATATATATATATATATATATATAGCCTGGTCTGTTGTAGTTGGGGTGCTTGTGTGATGATAGTGAAAAGAAAAAATAATTACTAAGACCCCCCCCCCCCTCATATTCACCACAAACAAGGACCATCTTATCAATGAGATGCAAGGGGTTACAGCAAATTAGAGACTGTCTAACGGGGGCATTTTAAGTAAGGACTTGAGCAGCAAGTTAGTACAGTTGAAGAAGCAGGAAACAAAGGAATTCCAAAGCTTAGCAGTTTGAGGGAATAAACTATTAGGGAAGGCAGCTTTCTGGCATTATGGGACCTCAATAGTGAAGGGGTGGGATTTTAACTTTGGTAGTGCGTGCATTTCCTTTTTGTTGCACGTGGAAGGTGGGTTTTATCTTTGATATATTCGTGAGATATTGTGATTTTGCTTGGGAAACTAAATGACTTCTTTACTGTCAGACATTTTTAACATGCAATCGAACTTTCTGCTGACATCGTTTTGTAGTTATTTTTTAAGCTTATCGGTTAATAACCCTTAAAATTAAGATACATCTAAGCATTCTGAGAAGAGGCTCTGTCTTTCCGTTTGTCAAATTTCTGCCTGAAAAACATCGTCAAACACGCAGATACATTTTTTTTTATCATAGCACAAGCTGTTTACCTTCAGTAACCAGGATGAATTTCAATCCTCGTGTTGAATTATGATCTCTGAGAACCTCAACACAATCGACAAAGCAGTTTCCATGAAAACATGTAATGGGCAATGGAGGAGCTCTACAAAAGATAAAGATGCAAATTAAAAAAAAAAAAAAAAGTGGGGGAGGGGAGATAAAAAATCTAGAAATATGAACAAAGAATTTGAACATAATTTATTTGTTTTGGATTTCTGCAATGCAGTAGAAAACAATATGGACCTTTACTAAAGGATGGTCTATTGTCAAATATATTTCATGTCCTACTAAATTGATTTTTGTACTCTCCCTCATATATACATGATGAATGAATCTGAAAAGGATATTATCAATAAAGCCAATCTATAAAGATAAAAACTCCATGGTTAAGAGGAACAATTTATATATTAGATTAAAAAGATGGGTAGAAGTTACATATTTTTTTTTTTTTTTTTTTTTTTTTTTTTTGATTACATTTTCACCCCAAACAAGGCAAATTGCCACTTTGGTGTAGGGGGCTACTATCAGGGGCAACAACTACTGGGGTACTATGTAGGGATTTGGGCAGCAAGGTGTCGGTTCACGTTACACTTGAACTTCTGCACGTCAGTACTGTTGGGGAAGCAGGGACCTGGAATGGAATTCCAGAGTCTTGCGGTTCTGGGGAAGAAACTATTGGAGTAAAAAGATCTTTTACATCTAGGGACCTCTACAGTGTGGGGGTGGGATCTAGTAGCCTGTCGGGTTTGTCGAGGGTGCTCGCGTCGTGGGGGCACAAGTGATTGCAGTTCATCAGAGCATTCACCACTAAAATACTTGTAGAACAGGCAGAGGGATGCAACATTTCGTCGATGGGACAGAGGCTGAAGCTTAGATGCCAGTTCGGGGCCTATCAGATTTGCGACTCTCTTTTGAACCTTGTCAAGGAGCGAGAGACTAGTAGCAGATGCACCAGCCCAGATGTGGCAGCAATACTCCATACATGGGCGAATGGTGGCCTTATAGAGGTACAGAATACTTTCGGGTGTTAGTAGTTTTCTAGCACGGTAGAGAGAGCCTACCTTTCTTGCAGCGGCCCTGGCAATGCCTTCAATGTAATTGTTCCAACTCATGTTTCCTGTGAACGTTAGGCCAAGGAGTTTGAAAGATGGACTCTCAGATAAAGAGTCGTTGGCCATTGCTATTGGTGGTAGAGAGGGTTTCTTGTAATTATTGAATGAAACTAGTTTAGTCTTGGCAGCATTGAACGCGACCAACCACTTTTGTCCCCATTCCACTACAGATTGGAGGTCTTCCTCTAGTGTTTCTGCCATTTCTTTAGAAATGTGTTCATTCGTCTTCCTGTCGTGTCTGCCATAGAGTGTAGTGTCATCAGCATATATACCCATCTCAGAGGCAATGTTGTCGGGGAGGTCATTTATGAATATCAGGAACAATAGAGGTCCAAGGATAGAACCCTGGGGCACTCCCGCATTTATATCATATTGTTTAGATGTGCGACCGTCGAGGACTACCTGGATTTTTCTCTTATCTAAGAAGGATTTAATTATGTTAAGTATTCTACCAGTGATACCGTATGATCTGATTTTACTGAGGAGACCCTCATGCCATACCCTGTCAAAAGCCTTAGATATATCTAGAGCTACCGCTCTGCCTTCCCCCGCTTTGTCCAGTGATTGGTATATACGTTCAGAGATCACGGTGAGGATGTCTGCTGTGGAACGGGCTTGTCTAAATCCATATTGTTTGTCAGTCAGTAGTTTAGCATCTGTAAGATGATGGACTAGAGCATGGTTAATTATGGTCTCAAATATTTTGGCAAAAAGTGGGAGGAGGCTAATGGGGCGATAATTTGATGGGTCTGTCCTTTCGCCAGAATTCTTGAATACTGGTACAACAGAAGCAGTTTTCCAACAGCCCGGAAAGCAAGCTTCATTAAGACATTTGTTGTAGAGTTTGGAGAGAACTGGAGCTACTTCGGCTGAGCACTTTTTTAATAGCACAGCTGGGATAAGATCGGGTCCACATGCTTTTGAGGTGTCAAGGTTTTTTATGATAGCATGCACCTGAGCAGGGGTGGTTTTCAGATCGTCTAGTGTGGCGTCTGTCCGCATAGGAAAGTCAGGTAGGGTGTGGTTGGAAGGGTCCAGTGTGGAGTTTGAGGCAAACCGACTGGCAAGCATGTTAGCCTTGTCGGTTGCTGAGGAGACAACCTCGTGATTGTTGGTTAGTGGGGGAATTGTTGATTGCCCATTATTTACTACACTGTTGTAGATTTTCCAGAAGTCTCGAGTTCCTAGTTTTTGTGCTTCGATGCGCTTTTTAGTGGTTTCCGTAAATTCTCTCTTAACTGTCGCTATTTCTTTCTTAACGTTATTTCTAGCTTCTATATACTTCAGTCTGTTTGAACTGGACTTATGTCGGTTAAACCTACGGTATGCATGCTGCTTTTGAGTAATGGCAGTTGCACAAGTCGACGTAAACCATTGGGGAGAGTGGGGCTTACTATAAAATTTCCGCATGGGAACATGCGCTTCGATTGCAGTTTTGAACCAGTCAGTGGTCTCGTTTGCACACTGTTCAGCAGGGAGAGAGAAAATATTTTTCCATGGAGCATCTCTAATTAGTTCCCTGATGGCTTCCCAGTCAGCCTTATTATAATATCTCATTGTTTTGAGCACTGGCTCTTCAGTTTTGGGTCTAGAGTTTAGGGCGATTTCAACCATTATCACTGCATGATCAGCGTTCCCGAGTGGGCTGTGGGCCTTCGCTATGCAGTCATCGGGAACTGTGGTCAAAAACAGATCTAGAAGTGATGCGTGTTGTTCTTCCTGGTCAGGGAAACGGGTTGGAAACGTAACAATTTGTGATAGGGAGTGAGATATAGCGAAGCTATGGGTTGTGCTGCCCGCTGCATCTGTGTGAGTAGAGAATCCAAGCCAGTTTTTGTGGTGGACATTAAAGTCACCAAACACATGTATTTGTGCGCTAGTGTCGAGGGAGAGCGGTAGAGAAAATAATAGTAGCTAATACTGTGTTGCACGTTTAGTCTAAAGCACATAAAGGCTTGATCATCTGTTTCTAGGTTTGTTTCTCTAGTCAAGGGAAGGGTATTACGAATGTAAACTCCAAGTCCGTGCATATGTCTGTCAGAGTCCTTACGGCAGAGTGGGAGATATCCAGGCATGTTAAAGTGGTTAGAGGGAATGGAGGAGTGTAGGTTAGTCTCACTTAGTGCTAAGATATCCGGGGTATTTGTTAAGAGAAATGCTTCAACATCAGCTAAGTTAGTTCTAAGCCCACGGATATTTGTGAATGAGAGCCTCAAGGGAGGAGGCAAGTTGAATTTGTTTGTCCCTAATCCTGGTTTAAGCTTATTTTTAGATTGTACTGTCGTCATATTTTTTTTAAGAGTTTCGGTAAGGGGGAGCTAAACAAGAGGTTATGCGGAGCTTCAGACATGCATCACAAGTAGACCATCAGCTGACCTTTCTCCAATTAGGATTGTGGCCTCAGGAAAGCCCACCGGGGATGAGTGCAGGGTCCCTTTCCATGCGCGTCATGGCACTGCAAACAACCCGATATTATTCAACTGTTGATGGAGCAGCCGCTCTAAGCGCTACCAAAGAGTTAGGGCTCCTGTACTACCAGTCGGGAACAGCAGCCAGGAACTGTCAATCCAGTACCCTCAACCCTTTAGAAGAAGGTCAACCCAATCTAACCGCTCAGGCATATCTTATACTCAAGCACTCCCAAATGTTCAGTTTTAGGGGTGGGGCATGCTGGGAATGGGGAAGAACGGCGTTCATTGCCCTAGCCAGGAAACAAGATCTACCGCTGGGTGTTTCTGTCGAATCACTGAGATAGTGTCTCTGCGCTTGACTAATAGGCAAAGAAGGAGTATGGAAGCCGGGCGATAGACAGAGCCTATCTACTCCTTAAGCAATTTAGGTTTGCAAACCGGTGAATTTGTTTGAGTCACCAGCTCTAGGAAGGTTGTCATCCAAGACTGAAGAGGCCTCTCTCCCCTTTGGTTTAGTTTCAGAGTTTTCCTTCTCCTAGACGGATGATCTGGGAAGACCTACTGGGTCCGTCAGCCCTGAGAGGGTTTTCTCCGCGCCTAGGTTCTAATCCAGGTATTTCTGCGACCCCGCGTTGTTAGTGTTACTGGGTTAGTTTGTGGGGGATTATATCTACTGATTAGTTACACTCCTCAAAGTGATTTAGGGACATGCTATTTACTTGTTAATGGATAAAGGGGGTGGGTGAAGTTCATGCAGTGTAAGCGTCTATGTTTGTAAGAGGGCTTGTTAGGGAGGAGATGTGATTTTAGTCGTACCCTTTTTTTTTTATTTTATTAATGTTAGCTTAGGTCTAGTATAGTGTTACAGTATGAGTAGGTATTAAGAATTGAGCTACGAGTTGTGCCCGAGCTATTTTAGATGATAGGAGGGTTAAGATGTAAGTGCAATATAGCATGGATAAGACAGCCAGTATTGAGTCATGCGTAATTAGGTGAATAGATATATATGGCCAGGTTTTCAGTAGGTGCGAATAGAGTTGGAGTTGTAGGTATTTTTTAGTAAGAGTCATGGGGCGTTTTGCATAACAAGGAGTGTCGTTTCAATAACGTAATTAATCGTTGCAAAACTCGAGACAGTTGTGTAGTGCATATCGCTTTGTTTCTGGGTACTTTGGCTGTTAAGTACCTGCCTTTGTGTGCATAGGCTGTTAAGTCCCTTACTGGATAGGAATGAGCTGTAATGCATGCCTTAGAGGTAGAAATGTATAGATGTTTAGTGATGGTTATTAAAACAGTTTGCATGTGAGGGATTAGGGGCTGGAAGTTAGCGATTCAACTACAGATGCGGAGCAATGTGGGAGTTTAGTGGCGGATAGGTTGGAAGGAGTAGATTGTTAGCGTTCAAGAGAAGAGGGGTTATTTATTTACAGATGGATTTCCATTAGGATTTTTGAGTTACAGGTAAGGTTTAGTCTGAAGAAGGGAGGAAATTTTTTTTTTTTTTTTTTTTATGCATGCAGGTAAGACAAACGCAATCGTCTTGGAGGTAAAATGTATAGGATTTCGTAGCTAGCTATTAGGTTTTTCCCTCCCAGTTATAGGGACAGCTAATTCGTTGGGATTTGGAATTGTAGTCATTAAAGTCAGGCGCAGAGTGTTGCATCTATTCAGAAAATTAGCCCTAGTATCACAGCTGGGATTATGTATATTGCAGTTAAAAATATAGTGCCAGTCAAAATTATGAGCCACGTGCAGTGGTTTGGTATGGTATGGGTATCATGGAGGACACTTACATACAAGCAAGCGTACGGTGATTGCATATATTAAGTATACTACTTAAATAAAGTTCTTCTGTCTTCTATAGTAGAAAGAAAGGTGGTCCTAGCTCTTCTATATTCTTGCATAGGCTATTCGTTTTCGAGTAGAGTTCTTCTGACCTTAAAAACGGCTCGCGTGGGACTAAGTGTTAGAGACCATTTTTACGCATATGTAATTAAAATGCATTAAATAAATACATTTAAAGAGAAGGTATACACAGTTGGTAAAAGCAAAAAGAGAAATAAATAAACAAAGTGAATAAATAAATAAAAAATAAAGTAAGAAACGAAATAAAGTAAGAAACGAAGAATGAGATGATGACAGCCAAGACTACAGCATACCGATCAGGAAGCATATCAAGTTGTAGAAAATAGGAACCCGTGATTTCTGGAAAATCTATTATAGTTGGATGACTAGGGCTAGGACAACAGCATATTCCTCTCACTGCTTTGACTCAAGTGTGTATCTGTTAATATCTTATATGCTTTTATATAGAGTGATGTGGTACTCAGTTGATTAATTATGTTGGATATACACTTGAGAGTCAAAACAACGAAAAGAAAATGCTGCTGTCATAACCCTACTGATGACAATCAACAATTTCTACACTGCCCAACAACCACAAGGTCACTTGCATGGCGACTGAGAAAGCCGATCCGTTTGCCCAGCGATATACCTCAAACTCCACTTTAGACCTCTCAAACCACGCCCTCCAAAATTTCCCTTTGCAGACAGAAGCCACACCAAATCTGAAGATCATTCATTCTCATGTCTGATATCATAAAAACACCTAAACATATCCAAGATTTTTTTTTAATTCATTTTATTTTTTATTCAATTTTCATCCCAAACAAGCCAAGTGCCACTTTGAAGTAGGGGGCTACTATCGGGGACATAATTTTCGGGGGCATTATGAAGGGAGATGAGTAGAAAGATGTTTGTTTACATTACACTTGAACTTCTGCATATCAGTACAGTTGGGAAAGCAGTATCCTGGAAAGGAGTTCCAAAGACTTGCAGTTCTGGGGAAGAAACTATTGGAGT
The DNA here is from genome assembly GCF_053919585.1 of Euprymna scolopes. Classification (NCBI taxonomy): domain Eukaryota; kingdom Metazoa; phylum Mollusca; class Cephalopoda; order Sepiida; family Sepiolidae; genus Euprymna; species Euprymna scolopes. Next base: position 13,557,254 of record NC_136490.1, read on the forward strand.
AAAAGGCTTTTTTACACCTACGGATCTCTACTGTAAAGGGATGAGACTTAGTAGCTTGTCGGGTTTGTCGGGGGTAGTCACGTTGAGGAGGTACAAGTGCTTGTAGTTCGTCAGAGCATTCACCATTAAAGTATTTGTAGAACAGGAAGAGGGATGCAACATTTCGTCGATGGGACAGAGGCTGAAGCTTAGATGACAGTTCAGGACCTATCAGGTTGGCGACTCTCTTTTGACCCCTGTCCAGGAGTGAGAAACAAGCAGCAGATGCACCAGCTCAAATGTGACAACAGTACTCCATACATGGGCGAATGGTGACCTTATAGAAGTACAGGATACTTTCAGGCGTAAGTAATTTTCTGACACGGTAGAGAGAGCCCACCTTCTTTGCAGCAGCCTTGGAAATGCTCTCAATGTATATATTCCAGTTCATGTCCCCTGTAAACATTATGCTGAGGAGTTTAAAGGAAGTACTTTCAAGCAGTGTGTTCTTGGCCATTGTTATTGGTGGTAGAAAAGGTTTCTTGTAATTATTGAAGGAAACAAGCTTAGTCTTGGAAGCATTGAATGTGACCATCCATTTTTGTCCCCATTCCACAACAGGTTGGAGGTCATCCTCTAGTGTTTCTGCCATTTCCTTAGATATATTTCATTTGTTTTCCCCTCATGCCTGTTATAGAGAGTGGTGTCATCGGCAAATATAGCTGTATCCGAAACAATTTTATCAGGGAGGTCATTTATGAATATCAGGAATAATAAAAGTCCAAGGATAGACCCCTGGGGTACTCCCGCATTTATATCATATTGTTTGGATGTACAACCGTCGAGGACAACTTGGATTTTTCTCTTACTTAAGATGGACTTAATTACATTATGTATTCTTCCAGTGATACCATATGATCTAATTTTCCTTAGAAGACCATCGTGCCATACCCTGTCAAAAGCCTTAGATATATCAAGGGCTACCACTCTACCCTCCCTTGTTTTGTCCAGTGAACGGTATATACATTCAGAGACTACAATTAGGATATCTGCTGTTGAACAGGCTTGCCTGAATCCATATTGTTTGTCGGTCAGGAGTTTAGCAGCTGTTAGGTGTTGGACTACGGCTTGATTAACTAAGGACTCAAATATTTTGGCGAAAAGTGGGAGGAGGCTAATGGGGTGATAATTTAGTGGGTCAGTTCTTTCACCAGAATTCTTGAAAACTGGTACCACAGAAGCAGTTTTCCAGCAGTCAAGAAAGCAAGATTCGTTAAGGCATTTATTGTAAAGTTTGGAGAGAACTGAAGCAACCTCAGCAGAGCATTTTTTTATGAGCACAGCCTGAATGAGATCTGGCCCACATGCTTTTGAGGTGTCTAGGTTTTTTATGATACCATGCACCTGAGAAGGGGTGATTTTCAAATCATCTAGTGTGGCGTCTGTCCACAAAGGAAAGTCGGGGAGGGAGTGGTGTGTTAGGTCCAGTGTGGAGCTTGAGGCAAACCGACTGGCAAACAGATCAGCCTTGTCAGCCGCCATGCAAACAACCCCATGATTGCTTGACAGTGGGGGAATCGTTGACTGCCCATTATTTACTACACTATTGTAGATTTTCCAAAAATCACTGGTTCCTAATTTCTGTGCTTCGATGCGTTTCCTGGTGGTTTCAGTGTAATCTGTCTTAGCTGTCGCTATTACTCTTACAATTATTTCTGGCTTCTATATACTTCTGTCTGTTTGAACTGAACTTATATCGGTTGAATCTGTGGAACACATGCTGCCTTTCAGCAATGGCAGCCGCACAAGCAGAGGCAAACCATTGGGGAGAGTGGAGCTTGCTATAGAATTTCCGTGTGGGAACATGTGCTTCAATTAACTTTATTGTATCATCAGATCAATAAGGATGAAAATAAGTAGGAAGGAAAAGAAAAGTCTTTAGGCTCTGGCATTTTGAAGCAAAATGCTTCTCATCAGAAGAGGATAAAAGCCAGCATTTTACAAATATAAGGATATACAAAAAAAAAAAAAAAAATAAAATAAAAATAAAGACTTAACACTTAGATTAGAATTTAATATACATTTGCATAATGTTAGTTTTATCCTCTTCTGAGGATAAGCATTTATCTTTGAAAAGCCATGGCCTAAAAGATTTTTTTCTACCTTTTTCATCTTTATTGATCTGATGATACAATAGAGTTTTATGTAACTATCCCTTATCTTTAATATATAAAATGAATATGGATATGCATATATTAATTATTTATAAAAACCATAAATTTTTAAATATAAGTATAACATCACAGAATGAACATGTCTTAAAAGTTACCATTCATCCTTGATGTCAAAAATTGTTATTGTTAGATGGGAGGAGGGGGGGGGGTCTAAAATATGAATAGGAAAAAAAAAAAGAATATGAATCAATGCAGATTTTTTAACACCATTTTCTTTACATATAAAAATGCCGACTTGAGGAATTGAACTTACCTTGTATCACTTAAACTATTTCCAGAGTAAATGCACATTCGTGCGACTACCGGAGAAGATCCATTAGGAAATTGTAGCGATCCAAGTCCATGGGCATATCGGGGCTGGAAAATACAATAAATATAAAGAACTATATTTGGTTTAAAAAAAAAAAATACATGTAAGCTATGCATTGCATGGAGAGAAATGTTATGAGAATGTTATGACGGACCTGTAATGTGAATATTTACTGCTTAGTTCTGACCTTAGAGGGAGATTAAATCTGGACAAGATGTGTGAAAGAATGAGAGTAAATGTAGAAGAGTTTAGGTAGCAAGCAATAAAGAGGGATAAATAAAGACCTGACCCGAGATACATTACTATGGAAGTCAATTTCTTTTAATGCTAACATGCAAGGCATTAAACGAAACACGATAGACACTTCACATATCAAAAGCAAACAAAAGATAGAAATAGAAAGCCGATGGAAAGACAACTGTTAAATTATATCATGTTAGCTGTGCTTACCTGGTGTTGCTCAGGATGCAGTGTAGTTATTTCAGTTTTTACATTTTTGTTATATTTCTTAACTTAAAGTAGACAACTTGTTGAATTCAAAATGTTACTCCACCCTGCTGACTAATTTTTAAATGATTACTAAAAAAATGTAGTCATTAGCAATCGTCTGGGTTACATCAAATAATTCTGGTTGCAGTTAAGTATATTATAATGTTAATAACACAGTACAATATGAAAAGTGGCTAGTCAGAAGCAAAGTTGGATTGTTTTTGCTTAAATGCTATTTGGGCTTGACTTTGAAAATCCGACTAGATAACTTCATGATAGATACTAGATGTACTTAGCATGGAATAAAGTAATTTAAGTTTTTAATCTTGATTTGTTTACACATTTTTTTTATATTATAAAAATAAAAAAAATTTTAGTCTAAAAAAGGTAGATATTTCTTATATTTTTCAATTATAAATTCTGAGTTACCTCCCTTACGTTAGCAATGAACACACTTTATCAATGTTAGGCGACATTTTTGACAAACTGAAAATAAGCAAAACTATTTTATTTATATTTCCCGAGACGTGCAGAGTTTACATACATACGCACACTTGGTACTTTTTGTCTCATTTTGAGGTCGGAGTTTTGAACACTTATTTCGACATTACTGTCGTCGAAATTCAATTCTAAAAAACTTTTAAGACAAACTTCATCCACCATCAATCTAGCTATCAAGAACATTTTTAATTTTCGAGAAGTGCGATTCTGATATTCTTTGTAAGGATTGTATAGAACTCCCGCCCTCCTCCACGTGTATGATATATGCTGGTTTTTCATTTTTGTTGCTCGCTTTGACGTTCTCATCGCAAGAATATGATGAACATTGGATTCTTGAATTTTTCAACACCTATGAGGAGTGCATCTTGTGCCACTCATCCATATGCCAGTTATAATTTTGTCTTGATGTGATTTCATTATAAACTTTATTCATTGATAAAGATAAGTAGAATCTGATTCCCTTGTAATCAGAATTTGTTCTTTTGTGGTCATGTTCTTTGCATGTTTATCCACTGTTTAATCATTTTAAGAAATCTGTTTTAAAACTTAATTTGGTGTTTTCAATCGTCTCTTACCCATTTAATTTGTTCCTTATTTTCATGTGATGTTGCGGACTGGAGAATCCACTTCCAAGTTCTGTTATTAATATCGGGACCCCAGGGAAGTATAAGCTAATTCTGGACATGTTTTTTTATCATTGTCATGTACACTCTGCTAGGGTCCTGATGAAGTCTGCATGACATATTTTTGGTAAAACTGGTAATTAGTAAAAACTTGAAGAGTGCTCAATACTATTGCAGAGCAAATATATATATATATATATATATATATATTATACACACACAATTTTTCATGATCTGCAATGTTGAAGATACTATTAACCGTATTATTAAAATTTTTTAAATTGACGCTAATTAAAAAGCAATAAAAATATGTAAAGTCATCTAGGACTTTGTGGTGTAATGATTAATGCACTCAACTATAATACATATGGTCTGAGGTTCAAATCCTAGAAACAGGAAAGCTACACTGATGAGAAGTAGTACCACGAAAGATGTGTTCGTAGATTACTGTTTTACAAGTAAAATAAATATTTGTTTACATTAAAAAGATTTTTGCCTTAGATTTGAAGTAATTTTTTTTTTTAAATTGATGTAAACACGATACTTAAAGTCAAATATGAACAGGTAAAATTATAGAATAAAAGGCAAATCAAATGAAGTATAGGTTGTTTAAACAGTTACATTCAATTTAATTTAAATTTGCAGTTTTCGGAAAAAAAAGAAAAAAAGAAAAGACAAATGCAGACTTTTTGGTAGCACTCAGTCATCCAAACCTAGCTGTTTCGTCATTTTTAATCCAGTCTATTTAAGAGTGTGTGATTATATATATATATATATATATATATATATATATATATATAGACACACACACACACACATACATACGGGTTGTTTACATCTATCTCCATACACTCAAGAATATTTGATTAAAAATGACAATTTTTGTCATTTCTATCTAATTTTTATTGATAATAGATGAGTAATTTTATCTTTCTAAACTGTAAAAAAATTGCTTCATTGTGATCCAGGTTTTTTAAAGTTTGTAGATGTGATCTTAAAAAATTTCCAGCTGTAAATATGGATAAGTTCTTTCAAATAATTGTAATTTTAAAGTAGGTAAACTATTGGTCAGTTATAGAAATGCACAAATATTACTAGAATGTTTATGACTATTAGTGTCATTACTGCCCTGAAATGGCCTTTTTAAAAAGTAACATAACTTTTTTAGTTTAATAGTGCTATGATTCAGAAGAAAAAAAATAATCAAATGTACTCACCTCAAACTTTGATTCAATAGGAAAATCAAAGGAAAGCCCACGGAAATTCAAAACAAAAAGTTGTTTTTCAGAATTATAAACTGTTAAAACAAAAAAAGACAAAATGTAAAACAAAATTGTTTTAGTACAAGAAAAATTTTTTTATAGGTTTTTAATTTTTTTCAGTGTAAAAAAAAAAAAAAAAAAGCATAGAACACTTCAATATTTAACTAATCTCTAATCTGACTAACTGATTTCAAGATTTAAACCTATTTGTAAAGTTTACACATCAATGATGTCTTTTAGAAAAAAAAAGAATTATGAAGAAATGTCTTAAAGATCCCTAATTTCTGTAGACTTTCTATTCGTTTTTCTTTTACCAATCTTTTTTTTTTTAAAGAGGATTTTAAGTTACATTTAATTATCATGGCATAGTTTGGTTATTCACAAGTCAATGACAAATGTATTGTTGAATGTTTGTTTTTTTTTGCTTTAGCTGATTTAGAACAACTTTAATGTGCCGAATCTAAAAATAATGACCAACTTCCTGGAATAAGCCACTTGCTGTTTGACATTTATTCTTTAGTTATTTTTAATTCATAGGATACAAAATTATTTCAAGAAATAAAATCTATAAAGAGTGTGGATACAAATTAATTTCTTTTTTTTTTTTAAATATAAAAAATAGCTTTGATCTGGATAAAAAAAACGCCCAACATATTCCGCTATATCTGCAGTGAATATACCATGTTCACAACAAGAAACCAGTCACAATTTGGGAAGCCATGCTTATGTATTAAACTTTGTGATCACGATAAAACTTGAGTGCACACATGGGATGTGAGGTGTGCGTATATATATATATATATAAGTACCTACGGTAATGGACTAGGTTGGGATTTCTATGGTTCGGAGAGAACCGACAAATTGTATCAACTGCTAGCAACCTATAGTATCTTGATTTTGAATCGGAATGCTATTCTGTGGCTCATTGTAATTAAATTTTTATTTTTAGAGAATTTTTTTATATTAATTATGAATATTCTAATGGTGAAAAAAAAAAAAAAAAGAAAATGAGCAAAATGATATTGTTTGCAATCTCAGTTTTTCAAAGTTTTCTGCTGAACCATCAGCATCCAGATTGGGGGGGGGGGGTGATTAAAAAAAAAAAAATCCTGACAGTGCTCATGTCATTTTTTACCATAAAAGGCATTACGAGGGTCTCAATTTTTTTTTCTTTGAAGAGAATGACTGATGAACTATACAGATGTTGGTTTCTGCACAATCTTGTCATGTCACAGTACATAAAGATAAGTTGCTCATTGACAGCAGCAGCGACCGCTTGCAGCAAAAAGCTTATATCTCCTGTTCACTCAGTAAAAAAAAGAAAAAAAACAAAAAACAAACGAAGCTGTGAAATATATATTGAAAAAAAAACTTGTCATGAACAGCATAAATGAATTTGTGTTGATTTGGATTTTGTTAAGACAGCAATCTGGCTTTGTACCCATGCTTCTGTGCATGTGGGGTAGTAGGAACACTGCTACACAGGACATGAAAAGCAGGCCGTGCAAGAATATTGGTGCCTTGCAGAGCAAAGAATGTTATCAACAATAGACACGATACTCTTTCCACAGCTGTTCTGTGCAAGACTCTTCAATGTTTAACCATAGGAATAAAAAGCTGTATTCTCAAATCATTAGCTCAGAGATCCTACATTTAAAAACAATATTTTGCATGAAGTAATGTTTCATCTGCATGCATTTATCTTTAAACTGAATAATAGAAACCGATAATGAAATTGAAGTTTCGCACATTTAATAAATTGTTGCATTTTTTCCCCTTAAACTATTTCTGATTAAAAAAAAAAAAAATATATAAAAATATAATCGATTTAATTAGATCAGATGAAAAAAAATATAACTTAGCAGAAAAACCTGACCTGGTCGAGAGAAATGGATGTCATTTTCGGATTCAGTGATGCAAAATTGTCCTAAAGCAATTGAAAAAAGACAATTTACAAACATTTTTTTGTAACTGTATTATTAATTAAACCAAATTATCATAAAACTACTTGTTAAGGTAAGGTTTTAATTTTCATAGAATTATTGGATACTTTCAACCACTTTTGAACCTTAATACATGAGCAGTGTAAAAATTTCAAAGCCAGTTTAAATAACTTTCTATTTGATATTCACTTTCAAATATCAAAAGTTCAAATAATTCATCCTCACTTGTCTATCAAGAAACTAGTTGGTTGGTTGTTTTACGGCATATCAACCCTTTTCAGGTTATTTAATGCCGAATCCAAAGATTTAAGAAAAATTTTTTAATAGAACATACTTGTTTTCTTCAAGTCGGTTTCTATTTAACCGATAATTGGGACCCTTACACGTACTACCACTCCGGATAAGAGTGGACCTGGGAGCAATGGTAATTAAAGGGTGGATCCACACTCCCCAAAGCCTGCAAACTGAGGCCTCACCATCGGTCATAGTTTAAGGTCATATCTAGGACTTTAAAAACAAAGCATTGTGCTGGATTTAATTTTGTAATAAAAAAATTTTACACTTTAAGTAAAAGTTATATAAACATAAGAAAAATCCCTATGCATATCAATCTACTTTCCAACGATGTTAAGTCTCATCAGGGGGAGATAATTAACATTATCGAAACTTGCAGATTTTATCATCTAAAGATTCATTTAATAAAAATTTCATGAAAATATGATTAGGATTTATTTAATGAAATCACTGAGAGACAAGGAAAACCGAATGCCAGGTAAAATATCACCTACATCGTAGAACAAAAAAATTATAGAATTATTAAAGTGTAAATTCCCAAGACGACACTTTTAGAGTATATTGTAAAAGCAGACGTGCAAGGATCTATTGTTAAAAAAGGAAACAAATTCATTCCCAGTTCCCGAGTCAGTATTTCAACTTTACATAATAATGCACAATGAGAAACAATGGATGAAATATTCTCATTAAACATTCAAAAGAATGTTTTTAACAAGTTGTGCATCTCAAATAAAAGTCATAAAAACTCAACATTGTTAACAAAAACGTGTAACACCTTAATTTTGGTAGCAACTGGTTGAGAGGACACTAGCCTCTAGAGATTGAAGCTTCTGGTCACAATAAGCGAGTGTGCATCATGGTGCGTAAATTTTATCATCTAAAGATTCACTTAATAAAAATTTCTTGAAAATAGGATTTATTTAATGAGAGACAAGGAAATAAACGAATGCCAGGTAAAATATCTACATGGTAGAAAAAAAAAAAAAAAAAAGTTCTTATTGAATTGTTAAATTGTAAATTCCTAAGACGACACTTGTAGAGTATATTGTAAAAAAAGGAAACAAATTCATTCCCAGTTCCCGAGTCAGTATTTCAACTTTACATAATAATGCACAATGAGAAACAATGGATGAAATATTCTCATTAAACATTCAAAAGAATGTTTTTAACAAGTTGTGCATACTTCACAATATTTCAAGCTACGGTATAACTGGAAATGTTTTCTCAATCATTAAATCATTTCTCTCCGATAGGTTCATAAGAGTAGTGGTTGATGGGCAGAAATCAGAGGCCCACAGTATTAATGCTGGAGTCCCTCAGGGGTCCAACTCTCTTCCTGATCTACATCAATGATCTCCCAAAACACATTTAAATCATTCGTTGACATGACCATCTATGGCAACACATCAAAGGCTGTAAATGACAAAGTTCTCTAATTCTCTCTCCTCTGATCTTGAGCACGTGGTACAATGGGGGGGGGGCTGGTCACTTTTAATGCATCCAAAACCAAGCTTCTATCTTTACATCATCAACGCTCTGATCCCCATCTGGCATCAATTGTAATGGATGGCTCTCGTCTTGGAGAGGCTCCATGTTTTGACAAGCTTCTGGGTTTGACATTTACTCCTGATCTAAAATGGAACACTTACATCAAATCTGTTGCCATGGACGCTGGGAAAATGGTGGGATTCTTCTACCGCTCCAGAAGATATCTCACTACTGATGCAATTCTCTATCTATATAAAAGCCAAGTACGTCCAAGGATGGAGTACTGCTGCCACATCTGGGCAGGAGCTGCTAAAAACAGCCTATCCTGCCTTGACACAGTACAAAATAGATTTTGTGGTTTAGTGGGGGATGCTCTTTTCTCTTCCCTGCAACCTCTCTCCCACAGAAGAGATGTTGCAAGCCTGTCTTTGTTTTATCACTATTTCCATGGCAGGTGCTCGTCTGAGCTCCAATCTCTTGGCCCCCCCCCCCTCGCCAATCTTTTACGAGAAACACCCATCTGGCTGAAATTACTATCAATTTTTCCCACTCTTTATTTGTGCCTAAATCCAAACGTAGATTCCATGAGCAAAGCTTCTTTCTTAGAATTGCACACCAGTGAAACTCTGCCGCTTGCCTGTTTCCCACCTGACTACAACTTGGACGTCTTCAAGTCCAACATAAACTCCTGACAAACCGCCCCCTTAAGACACTATCAAAACCCCCAATACTAATGATTACTATACACGCAATAACTCTTATCCTTGAGTGGCCTTCGGGCCTTGATAAGTGGTGACCCCCATGTAAAAAAAAAGTTAGTCATAAAAACTCAACATTAACAAAAACATGTGACACCTTAATTTTGGTAGCAACTGGTTGAGAGGACACTAGCCTCTAGAGATTGAAGCTTCTGGTCACAATAAGCGAGTGTGCATCATGGTGCATAAATTTTGTGAATATTTAACCATGAATTGATGGAGGACTTGTTCAACAATTTGTTATCGCTGATTTTAACACCTGAAGTAAAGTCCCTTTTGGACTTGAGAAGACTGATGCGAACCAACAAGTCAAGAAGACTCAAGTTCGTGAATCATTCTTTTGATAAAAAACACTAACCATGTTAATACTAAGTGAACCAAGTTTTGCTTTCTCCACTTAAAAAAAAAAAATTCCTTTCGAACCGGGGATAGATATCAACATGACCATTGATGTATGTTAGGGACAACCATTGTAAGCAATCGTAATATGCCCATTTTACAAGACTAATTGAATGCGTTCTGAATGCATAACTCTTCTTCTCCCTCAACGTACACTTCTTGAGCAAGCCAACAAGCAGCAAAATCCCACCCCTTCACTGTTGGGGGTTCCTAGATTCAGAAAGTCTACTCTAATAACTTCCTTTGAACTGCTAGATTTTGGAATTCCCTCCCAGTTTCCTGCCTTCACGACTGTACTAATATAAGTTTAAATGTCATGCGAACATACATCTTGCTACTCCACATAATCCCCTGTACACAGGGTTCCAATTCTTAGCCCTCACGTCCAAGTATGTCTTGTTTGGGGTGAAAAAGAGTATAAAAAAATTCAAACAGTTAAAAAGGGTTTTTTCTATATGATGGCAAATCAACTTTTGGGTTTTTTTTATTGTAATTTATTTTTCCCCCCTCGATTATATGGATTGCTTTCTTTGCCATATCAAACGGCGGCTTACAGTTTATTTGGCATTTCTTTTTTGAACTTATATTGCAAAGACTCCATTTAAATCTTTAATTTTTGTTTTTCTTAATGTTTTATAAATAAATTTTTATAAAATATGGCACTTACAATCAGGTTCTTACAAATTTATTATGAATTTAAGAGAAAAAATTACAGGTTTGTAATTTTTGGAAAATGTCAGGTAAAATTAATTCCTTGAGGATACTGGTTTAACATCAAATTTATGACTCTTTAAGAAAATAGAAATCAAAATCATGTGACTAATCATGATGCTTATAATCCGGATTTCAATTTAGCTCAAAATCCATGATTTTTATTCTAAAAATGTCTAAAATTTAAGGCTTATGCTTAAAGGGTATTAAAGAAATTAAAATTAAGGGAATCTTGATTGGTATCAAATGACTATGGATCAAATTTTAAGCAAATCTAAAATTTCAAATGGTAGATAAAATCCAGATTTCCACTAAAATCTTTAAGAAAAAAAAAAAAAAATTATTAATGGATGTCTAATAAGTATTAAAATTCACAAAAATCAGACGTATTTGAATTTTCAAACAGCTTCCACTTCCTTTGTATAAAACTAGATTGAACTAAATATAGTCCACATTTGGACCCTTTACACCTAACAGCTTCGATCCAAAATTCATAATTAGATAGTGAATCCTGTACATGGAAATATATAATCAACCTAACTTATATAAATAGAGATATTTGAATGATAATGATTGCATGATAGTGAAGCATTCTACAGATGAACTTGGCCTTTTTTCAATTGTAGCCATTTTGTGAGTCATCAAACCGAGTTGTTTTATGATTTTAGGGTGTTGCAAGATTTCTGGCATAATACAAAGTTATACCCAGATTTGAATAATTATATTTAGAACCATGGGTGATAAAAACGAAGCAGATAACAGAATCTCTTTATAAAATACTAAATCTCCCTGAATTCTTCAATCAATTTTTTGTCTTGACATGAGAAAACTACTCGATTATTACAAATTGTTCTTTTTTTAATTGGAATTCTTTACAATTCAAAGATACTCTTTTCTCTCTATGATAGTTATTTCGCTTGCCGTCCTTGTTTGGATTATTTTTCTATTACAGGAATAATCTGCATTCAGGACTCAGTTTTACATTTCTAAAGGTCTTTCTACAGATTTTTAAACAAATTAAAACTGTAGGCCTTTTTTTTTTTTTTTTACCCATTATGGTCACTGCTCATTAAGGCACATAGGCCATTCAAGGATTAATGGGTACCAGGATAGAAATTTGATTTTAGAGGACAGCTCAACAATGGACTTAAAAACGACCATGTTATAGTCATCTGGGAAGCAGCTCCATATTTTGTTCCACAGACAAGCATTTCTAGAGAAAAAACTCTTATGATGGAATTTTCGATTAGATTTAAGTACAAATAGAGAGCAAGGGTAATAGCTGATAGTTGCAGCTAGACGAGTGTTTGCTGCAAAAGACTTACAGGAGCAACTAGAGAGTGAAGTTCAGTCGAGCACCTACCATGAAAATAACGATAGAACAGAGAGGCTTAAGTCTCTTCTATGAGAAAGAAGCAGCAGAGAGAAGAAAAGAACATTGCCCACCAAATTCGGAAGTCTGTTTTGTACCTTGTTGGGGCAGGAAAGGTGACTCCAACCAGCTCTTCCCTAGATGTGGCAACAGTACTCCATCTTATGACATATTTGGCTCTTATACAGGTAGAAGATTGGGTTTGTATTACTGTACACAGATTCGAAAAAGTTGTCTAAAAACAAATGTATAACAAATAAATGTTATCAAAGGCAAGATAAGTTACTTTTCTACCTAACTGGATATGTTTTCAGTGTTTTTATTCAATGTAACATGTTTATTCAGCTCGAAAAACAGTGTTTACAGATGTATTGGAAAATTCAAGATGGCGCCTCACTCCCTCTTTAACACGGTAAGTTTGGGAAAAGGTGTTATAAATAAAAAACTAGACAAAATACTATTAAAAACCCACCGAATATATGTCAACCTATGTCACGGTAACATATTGAGAGTTTTAACAGTATTTTATCCAGTTTTTTTATTTATAACATCTTTTCCCAAACTTACTGTGTTAAAGAGAGAGTCAGACGCTATCTTGAATGTTCCAATACATGAGTAAACACTATGGTTTTCGAGCTGAATAAACATGTTACATTGAATAAAAACGCGAAAAATTTATCCAGTTAGGTAGAAAAGTAACTTATCTTGCCTTTGATAACATTTGTTATATATTTATTTTTTGACAACTTTTTCGAATCTATGTGTACAGTAATACAAACCCGAAGATTGCTTTGGGAGTGAAATTTCAGGTCTCTTCATGTTTACCGTATCTAAATTCGTTACTATAAATTATAGCTTTTTTTTTTTTTTTTTTTTTTTTTTTTTTACTTCAGGGGTCTCTTCAGGTAGCCGTAGTACATGATTAAATATTTAACAATGTGCGACCCTTTTCGATAGCAAAATCGTGTTGCATATTCTGCAGAAAGCTGTGCGAGAAAGTCAACTGTTTGGTCATCATCTGCTGACAGTTCTCAAATGTTGATCTATAATTGCATTTGAAGCTGTGCAGCGGTTGCAATTCAAATAGGAAATTATATTGAAAATCAGTTCTTGTCCAGAATTCTCCCTATTAACAAAAAAAAAAAAAAAAAAAAAAAAAAAAAAAAAAAAAAAAAAAAAACCAAAAAACAAACTGATCTACATACCCATAACAAAATGAAAATATATTTAAAAAATCACGTAACTTTATCAAATAGTTTTATTTTTATAATTATTTTTACGTGATTAATGGGAATTCATAGGCATTACAAGAAATCTAACAAGTATGAATTATTGTTGAGTTATTTCCCTTGAAATTTTTGTTTCAAAATGGCAAATGAGAATCACTCATAAAATTTGATTTTCTTTAAAAATACTTCATCGATTTAAATGATTTTTGGAATGTGATATTTTTTTAATTTTATTTTTTTAAATCGCCACAAGTATGTACATTATACAATTTTTCTTTGTTAATACAAGGGGAATTCTGGACAAAAACTTAGAATTTTAACACTTTATGGATTCTTACAGAAAAGGCATGGAATAATCTTTTCAATATTAAGCTATAAAAAGAACTAAATGAAAACGTCATAAGCAGAGTTTCTTTCCTAAAACTGGAACAATACCATATGGCTGCTTCCCAGCTGATTAGATTTGAAAATGACCGTGTTATGTGAATAAGTTTCTGTTGAGTTTTCCTCTTAAATAATCGAGCCCTACCAAAGTGCCACCATTACTGATCATATTGTCTCATTTAACCAACACTTAAAGTTTATCTTAGAGTGGCTTCTGGGCGTTAAGTCGTGACCAAGTAAGAAAAAATTTGTAAGGCAGACTGGGCTCTAACTGTTCCATCCAAAATAAGGATGATCATTGCAGTATTGTGTAGAGTTTTATCACCATTTTGAAAATTGGCTGAGTGTTGCAAACAGAAGTAGTTGGCTCATTGAGTAGTGACGTCTAGTTATAAAGGTGGTCGCAGTGGTGATGCAGTAGCCAAAGTTTCCTCTCTTGCTTCATAGCTGCAAGAATATAACAAAAACAATCCGCGCGTGTGTGGTTCCCCTCTTGTGCTGCATGAGAAATAACGACAAAAAAAAAAAAAAAAAAAGTGAAGAAATGATGAATGCGAGAAGTGTGAAGGGCCAACGTTGCCTTCACATTTTCGCCAAGTTTCAGAAAAATCTTATGGATGGAGCAAAAGTTATGGGGTAAAAAGCGTCTTTTTTTTTTTTTGCAATTTCAGGGCATTTGTGACCCCTTTTGAATGCCGAATCCCAGTGAAAACTGGGAAACGATGCAGTTTCACACCTCAAGACATGTATATTTGAATTCAGCACCATGGAAAACTATATAGGTATACATATCAAGTTCTTGAGTAATATGAACAAAGAGCTCCAAAAAGGCATGTGTTTTTAGTCCTAAAAGTCCAAGAGGGATTTTTTTTTTTTTTTTTTTTTTTTTACATAGGCATCACCACATTATCAAGGCCAAGAGGCCACTCAAGGATAAGGGTTAAAGAGTGTACAGTAGAAATTGGACATTATAGTAATCATTAGTAATGAAAATTTGGTAAAGTTGATAACTTATATGGAACGGCTCATCAAGAACTTATTTACTTAGACTTGAAGACAACCATATTGTAGTCAGCCGGAAAGCAGGAAAACGGAAGACAATTCCACAGGCGTGCAGTTCTAAGAAAAAAGCTTTGTTCATGGAATCTACGTTTAGGTTTAGGCACAGATAAAGAGTGGGGGGAATTATTGATAGTGTTTACAGCTAGACGAGTGTTTCTTGTGAAAGTTTGGTGAGGGGGGACCATAGATTGAAGCTCAGTCGAACACTTTCCATGAAAATAACGATACATCAGAGACAAACTCGCAACATCTCTTCTGTGAGATAAAGGTTGCAAGGAAGAGAAAAGGACATCTCCGACGAGGCTACGAAGTCTATTTTGAACTCTATCAAGGCAGGCCAAGTCCTTTCTAGCAGCTCCTGCCCAGATGTGGCAACAGTACTCCATCCTTGGACGTACCTGGCTCTTATATAGATAGAGAATAGCATCAGCAGTGAGATATCTACCGGATCGATATAGGCGAAAAGTGTAATTTTTGACCTCTTTTGAGCCCCTGGGGATGCTGAATCCCAATGTAAATGGATAACTGTGCAGTTTCAGGCCTTAATATGTATATTTGAGTTGACCACCGTGAAAAACCACTATAGTCAAAGTTTTTGTTAAGAAATATGAAAAAAAGAGCCACAAAAAGAGGCGTTTTTAGCACTGAAAATTCCCAGGGGCACGAACCAGAATTTTGCCAAGGTCACCCATACTGGATTTATATTAAGAACAATGGGCTCCACATTTTGGCCAAGTTTCAGAAAATCTAATGGATGGATCAAAAGTTATGGGGCAAAAGGTTTCATTTTTGGCCATTTTGGGACATTGACCTGGGGGCACAACAGGAATTTTTGTAGAAAAAAATATTTTTTACTGTGCACATCTATTTAATGAAATAAAATTTGTGGCAAAATTTTAGGAAAACTAATGGACGGTTATCTGGCAATAGTCCAGTCTAACGGACGCATGGACACCACTGAAAATATGGGTCCCTCTCCGATAAATCGGGGAGGGGGACAAAATTGCTAATAACATCTTTGCTCACTGGTCTCACACTATTTAACGGTTTCTTTTATGTGAGCCTTTCCTTGCCTGCTTTTTAGAGTGGCAAACAAAAAAAGTTTGAGAGATAAAAATTTAAAAAAAAAAAAAAAAAAATTGTCTCAAAGTCAGCTCACAGACCTAAGAGAAACACTCTTCACCAGATTTTATTCTAATTTGGTTCTTGTATAGAATTCCCCCTACATAAAAACAAATGTAAAGAAACATCTGTATGGTGTATGTGCCTATGATCAAACAAAATTATCAAATTCCAAAAATAACGTAAATGGATTAAGTAGTTTTATTTTTAAATAAAATAAAATTTCATGAATATCCAAAGAGTGACAGTCTTGCCCACCACTTTGGAAAAAAAAAATTTGAAGAAAGGGAAATAACTCAATTCATACTCATTAGATTTATATTGTAATGTTTACGAAATACCATTAATTGATTAAAAATAATTTTCTTCATAAAAATAAAACTACTTCATCAATGTATATGATTTTTGGAATATGAAAATTTTATTTTGTCATGGGTACATATATCATACAAATGTTTGTTTTTAATATCGGGGGGGGGGGGGATTCTAAACAAACTAATTCTAATTTTTAACTTCTAGTAGAATTTTCCACTTAACTTATAACTTACGTGGAAAATTCCATTATTAACACTATTTTTGCATATCCTACATAGGAGGAAAATTTGCAAAATATTAAAAAAGTATTATTACCTCCAGGATGAGTTGCTCCAAATGACTGGTCAATTTGTTCAATGGTTGGTTGAACTTGTGGTGAATTGAAATGGACGCCACTGCATAGAAAAATCGAACAAAGAAAATAATTAAAATGAGAAAATTATGAAGTTCAACAACAAAAAAGAAATAAGAGTTTTAAGTACAGAGTTTAAGACTCATGACTTTCTTTCAAATTATCCATTTTAAATTGATTGGAAAGTTCTCATCTTGTTAGGTGCTACAGGCACTCATTTTTTTTATCAATTTAAAATTTATAAAAATTGAACAAATCTGCAGATTTTTTTAATAGTGTAATCATTTTAAATTTTGAATTTAAAAAGATTTTTGAATTTTGTTCATAAGATTCACTACTGGACAAGAAAATGATAAATTATAGTATTTAACTTAATATTTAATCGCTTATATAAAGGTTTTCTACAAAATTTTAATTTATATATTTAAATAACAGTGAACCGATTAATCGGCAGGTAATCTAATCGGTCATTTTGCCGATTAATCAACAAATAATTATTTTTCTCTTTCCTATTAAATTTAGATCATTTCATCACTGACAAGTGACTCAGCTTTGACACTAACATAGTAACTGCTAATTTAACTTTAGTGTCTGGCCACTATTATGGCTTTTTATCTTTATAAAAAAATTACAAAATACAATTTCTAATTCTTAAACGAATATAATTAAACAGATAAAGAAATTACAAACCAACTACAAAGTACAAATTATAATTCATTAAGTGAATAATTATAAGCTTAAGTTCTGCACCTGCTGCTGCTCAACTTCCCCTTCTATTCTAGCTGCCTGTCTCCTCTGCTCTCAGTCTTTAAAGTTGAATATTTTGAAGTTGTAACGTAGAAACATTAGACTCTTTATTCCCATGACACAGCCTGTCTCTCCTAGGTTCATACATAACCACTTCTACTAAAGAGCCTCTCACCCTCCAAGATGAAGGTGGTGCGGTTAAATATTTTGAAGCCCGGCAATGGGTAAGGTCTCCTGTGTCTTCCACCACTGAAATGGATCATCACCTCTTGAGAGTAGCTGTAAAGCTACATAATGGTCAAGTTCTTTTGTACATTTATACATAAAGGATTTACTCCTTTTGAGTTTAGATTGTGATTCTTGTATTTCTGTTGTCGTCTCCAGGTTTAACTCTGTTTCTACCTGCTCTAAGTTTTGATTTGTTACTGTAGGCTTATTCAAAGCTAATTCATCAAATAGGCTTTAAAGAGATACAATTTTACTTTCACTTTGATCTTCTTGACCTTCAAGTGTATCCTGCCGATTCTGCTTCATTATCAGTAGAAAGATATACAATTCAATTCTTAGTGAGTTTCATGTCATTCTTTTGTAATATAAATGCGAGTCTTGGATCTAGCACAGTAGATACAAGTTTTTATCATTTAGATAAGATGAACATCTTGTTTTCATTGAATTATTCAGTAGTAAGGATTCCACTAAAGTCAAATATCCGAATTAGATTGGACAGCTTTTGAAAGAAATAACCTCAAAGCTAAAATTGTAGCTATTATATTGATATGATTAAAGTTTTGGGAGTTGTTACTTTGGTGATTTTTTGGACAAGTCCTTAATGGTAAGTTGTTAAGGTAGGAATTTTATAGCGTCGCAAATTCTTGTATAGAAAAAAAAAAACAACAAACAAAATCTTATTAAAACATGCAGTTCGTGAGAATCATTCTACTTCACATATATGCCACGAAACAGTCCTTTCTGATTAATACTTTTTCTGGGCATTTAATGTAAAGCAGAACAGTCCGCACAAACTGAAAATAAATCATTTGTAAACAATCGCAGTGTTAACTTGAATAAAGCCAATACAAAAATAAAATGAGGCTGTTAAAACATAAAAATAGTATTTGTGCAGAGAACCTTTTTGGAAACCCATCTCTTAACATGTGGAGGAGAGAGTTTTTCTAAAAAAGTCTGTACTTTCACCTAACAATTTAAATACAAAAGTGGTTTGTGCCACAAGCATTGAAGAACTGGAGTTTTGTGTGTTTGACTGAGAAAGGGGTCGAGGGAATCACCTCAAATAGATGAATGTAATTAGTGCCAAGTGAAAAATTCAGAATCGCAAAGAAATACCAATTGTCTAAACAACTATCATTGATAACATGCTGTTCTTTTATTAAAATTAAATTGATATTTAACATGTATATTTAATTACATCACCATGATAAACAAATTGAAAAATTCAACATAAAATTACATTTTCTTGAGGATACTATTGAAGCACATGGTGTAAATAGCTGACATTTGCATACAGCATTTTACAATATTGATTAGGCATGCAAAATTCCAGATCTTTTAATAGTTTTTTTTTAATACATGATTTTGAAATTAGTATATGTTTATGATATTTGGTACTTTATTTCCACCACCAAAATTGAACATAGCATTTTTATCGACTTATAATTAAGTTGCAGCTGGAATCGTTTTTAAAAAATAGGCATAATCCTTGTGTATAGAATTATATTGAATGTTCATATTTAATGTCATTTAATTCAGTTTTATTTGATGATACTTTAAAAATTGTCCATCAGTGCAATTTTGCTATTATAAATGATGCAATGTTCACGTTTCACACCTCAAAAATGAAGACTGAAATTAAATTAAAAGCAGTTGTACTTTTACTATGTACTCTTATATTAGGAGTGATGAAAGCATTTTTTGTGACATTTTTACTGGTTACTTTTTTGCCAGTTGGTTTCAAAGTTGCTATGCTGTAATTTACACATGTTTCATCAGTGGAAAAAAGATGTAGAATCCAATTCTAAATGTTTTCTATGCCAATCTTTTAAAATTAATATTTGAATCATGGGTCCAGGAAAGTAGGCATACACAAGTTTTTATTATTTAGATAGGATGAAATTCCAGTTTCCATTGATAACCTGAATTGTTCAATAATGGTAAGAATTCCACTAGAGGCAAATGCTAGAATTAGACTGGACAGCTTTTGACAAATAACCTCAGAGCTAAATTTGTAGGTATTATTGATATGGTTGATGTTCTGTAACTTGCTTCTTTATTGATTTCTTCAAATGGACTCAAGAACTTGATATTTTTTTCAAACAAATCCCCATTGATAAGCTGTTATGGTAGGAATCTTAACAGCACACATTACAAAAGCTTTTCATTAATTTATTTTCAGCATATATGTTGAATTCCACCATGTGGTCACATCTTGACTGTTTTTCCAAATTATGCTGATCCTGTATTTCAGTTAATTTACTAATTGCTAATAGAAAGCGAGAAACTGTATTTCTGTTAGATGTAATGGTTGTCTTGACAGCCTGAGTTACAATGTATGATAGTTATTTGAAATCACATTCTGACATTAGCAACTATATTTGTTACTGAATCCCACAAGACTAAAAAAAATTTTATTGAAGATTTTATACTCATTCAGAACATTGTGCAATTCTTCACTTATTGTTGCATCTGTGTGTACCAGAGAATGGAACCACTCTAAGCACAACTCTGCACGGTTCAAAATCATTTTAAAACCAATGACCTGTCAAACTCAGAAAGAGAGCATTATCTGTTGTAGATCTCCAAATGTCTAGTTCATGAAATGTTAATTTCAGCAAGAAACAGTTGAATTTTTGTTTTACTTTTGTAAATATATCAAATTATTTTGCAGTGAAGTAAATTTTTGATGGAATGCTGTAATTTGAACAAAGTTTTGCAACAAGCCTATTAAATCCGATGTCATATTACAGAATATAGTTTAATATCAACAGCAATCATTTCTCTTATCAGATAATGGATCTCTTGGGACCTGTGATTATTAATATCCCAAATTTTCTTTTTGGTTGATATTGATTCTATAGTAGTTTGGGGTTTCACTGGAGGATCCTAGTTGCTGCCACTTGTTCCTGGAATGCCTGTTCATGAATATTCATTGTGCTTTCTTTTCTTATTTGCAACTGTTTCTTTTGGACGAACCTTTCTAAGATGGTTTAACATTAGTCATTGTAAATGTTTTTGCTAATTTGCCACCTTTTGATGTGATGGTTTGACATAACTTGCAAGCAGCTGTATTCTTATTCTTGGGATTGACATAAAAATTCTTCCAGCAGAACTAGTTGCCATAATAGTTGAACATTATCTGCTCAGTCTATCGTCCAAAATACAAGAACAGAAGTTTGGTTCCCATGAGTTTTGGTGAATAACAAGCAAGGTTCTAAGCAAATCTGAGTCCTCTATCCCAACCATCATCAACAGGCCTGAGGTGATTTTGTCAGCATCTGCCAAAGCCAAGAACTTTGCATCAATGTGATCAGGACCACCTGCCTCTCGAATTTCCTCGCAAAACTGAAAATAATCTAAGTGACATCCACACGTCTGAATGTTATCACACTCATCACGAACCTTGATGCCAGCAAAGTAACTGGTCCTGACAATATTCCAATCATAGTACTCAAAAAGCTGCAACTGCAACTAGCACCTTTTTCTGCAAAGCTGTGCAATCAATGCCTAAAAGAGAAATGCTTCCCAACACCTTAGAAAACATCTGCTCAATATTTAAAAATATTGGAGATTGATCTTCTACATCTCATTACAGACTGATCATTAATATTCCCAACTTTCTTTTTGGCCAATACTGATTCTATAGTAGTTTGGTGTTTTGCTGGAGGCTCAATTGCTGCCACTTGTTCCTGGAATGTCTGTCCCTGAATATTCATTGTGTTTCCTTAATTTGCAACTTTTGCTTCTTTCGAATGAACCTTTTTAAGATTGCTTAACACATTAGTCATTGTAAAACTTTTTGCTAAATTTGCCACCCTTTGATGTGATGGTTTGACATAACTTGTAAGCAGCTGTATTCTTATTCTTGGGATTGACATCAAAATGCTTCCAGCAGAAACTTGTCATAATGGTTGAAGGTTGTTAATATTTAGATAATTTTTTTTTTTTTTTTTTTTTTTTTTACATAATTACTTATATTACTAATTAGATATCAGACATATCTCAATAAAATATACATTATCTAAACCAGAAAATTTAAATATATAATAGTAGCAAGAGTCCAAAAATGAGAAACCAGAGTATGACTGATGAAGGATGCTTCATTTTCGGTTTGACAGCATTGCAATTTACTGTACAATTCCTCAACATGAAAACTGAAAGATGAAATAATTTTCTTTGACAAATGATTTCAAGTACAAAATAATGTTAATTCAATAAGACGAGAAAGAAATCAAATTTTCCATGTTTACATGTATTTGCTTCAAATTTAGTGCAGTTGTAAAAGTCTACATGTTAACATGCTTGTTATTTGATATGGTGTAGATGATGCAGGTCTCTCCGATAAATTTTCACTGATAATCAAAAAGAGCAAGTTAACTGGTCTTCCTTTCCAATTAGTATCATTTGACAAAATTTGCTGATAAATTGGTATTAGAAAACCATATTAATTGGCTGATTAATCGGTAATCAGCCAATTCCTATATTTAATAGTTTTTTTTAAATTTATTAAATTTTGAATTTAAATTGCTCTTATAAATGGCAATAAACACGCACTAAAAACAAAAACTACATTGAAACGTGGTGAAACAACTATGAATATAACAATCTGCAAAAACATGAATCTACAAATTATGAAGCCTCATTTCAAAAATTTTTAAAAATCGATACATATATCAGTCGGTACAGTCGACAATGGAAGACCAGATAAGAACACAAAATTGGATTTATAAAACCATAAAATCCAACCTTGATCGCCTTTCGAGACTTGTGGCGCAATGGATGGAAGCACTGAGGTTCTAGGGTTTTAGATGAGCATTGTCTGAAGATAGCGGTTTCAATCCTACTCGAAGCAGGACAGAGGATTAGTTGGCCAAAATGTGGTGAGACAACTACGGAAGACAGTAATTACTGGAGATATAGTTACAAGACTTCGCATTCCTATCCTGTTATGGTTAACCATCTGAAGAAGGCCAGAGGAGGAGTTAGCTGACACATGGTGAAACAACTCTGAAGTCGAAAACAGTTCGCACAAAAATGAATGCACAAATTATGAAGCCTCATCTCAAAGGATTAAAAAGAAAAAAAAAAAAAATACAAGATTGCTATATATTTTTTGTATGATTATTTGTAAAAAAAAAAAAAACTCATTGAATGTAAATTTCATAGCTAAAACTAAAAAGTAAAGAGGCTGTTCAACAGTTTTGACAATCTTTCACGTTTGTTCATTCTTTCTGTCATCTTCCAGATATTACTTAACGAATGACCAGACATAACTTTTTTGTTCACTTTAAGTAGTTTTTATTTCCGTATCAGTTTAGATGTATTCTGCCCATTGTGATGAACTCACTTCCTCCGCCTGCACACAGGCAAAGCATCATTTTTAATAACTTTATTTTTGATTTCTACTCTTTTTGAAATTTAAAAATTTATCTAATCCTAAATTTCATAATTATTTCATGGTTTTGATTTCCATTTCATCTGTCAGGCAACTAAAATATATTGACCGATCTCCTGTTCAGTCCTTTGTTTTATATTGAAACACAAAATGCTTCTCAAATTACCATTTATTATATCAATCCGAAGATTCTATTGTTGGCATAGATTTCCTCAATATTTTTCTAGTCAGAATTCTTTCTAGAAAGATATTAAGGATTACAGGAGGGACCATGTGAAGGTTGCCAACATCATAAGTGAAAGTTATTACTATGGAATGAACTGAATTCGAATTTGGGACACCTAGATTATCAGTTCGGGTCATCAACCACTGTCATCTCCCATTAAAATAAAGTTACTTAAAGTCATTTAAACCAGAAGGAAAATATTTTACTTAAAAATCAAGTTTGATGTAAATAAATAACTTACCAGTATTTTAATTTGACTTTGTTCATGCTAAAAACTTCTATTATCTGAAATGAAAAATAGAAATGTAAAAACTGGTCAATTTTCTGCCATATCAGCCATTGTTGGGTTATTTATTGCTAAGAAAGTTCATGAAGTAAAAGGAAAAAAAAAAACTTATCCATAGGAGAAAAGTTTGAAAGTTGAATGAAGAACATATGAAACACTAGTTTAAAAGGTCAAGTAATGGAGTGTTCGACTTCGAAAAGTGTGGATTGGTTGTTTTACGGCATATCAACCCTTTTCAGGTTATTTAATTCTGAATCCAGTGATTTTGAGGAAAAATTTTTTTATAGAATATATTTTTTTCTTCAAGTTGGTTTCTATTTAACCCATAGTTGAGACCCTAACAGTTACCACTCAGGGTCAGAGTGGGCCTGGAAGCAATGGCAATTAAGGGGTGGCTCCACACTTCCCAAAGGCCACAAGCTGGGGCCTGACCATTGGATATAGTTTAAGGTCATATCCAGGACCACAAAACATGTGGAAGATACTGAAGTATACACTGTTGGTGGTAACAGACCAAAATTGAGTGGATGAAAGGGTCCCAAAGGCATAGGGTGACGTGGTGGGAGAGTGAGGAACTCGAGAAGTGGATCAAAGAAAAGCAGAAGCATGATTTAGCAGATAAAAAATAAAGTTTAGTGAATAAAAATGTGTGTCAGAAATCAAAGAGTGAAGCAAGAAAAGCAATATACAAAGCTAAAATGGAGGCTGAAACAAAAAACAAAAACTTCCAGATATACTAAGGGATAACCAAAAGAATGAAGCATCAAGGATAGATAAATAGATAACGACGAATATGAATATTGTATATAAAAAAATTAAAAAAAAAAAAAAAAAAAATACATTTGAAATGACAAAGTGGCAAAAACAAATGAACAGGACAAGAAGGATGCTTGGAAATGCTATGAGAAATTCTTGAGTACTGAATTTTCATGAAAATTTACAAGTTTCAGACGTGGTATCTGACCAGGCTATAGAAATTGAGTAAAAATTTTTATGGAAGTCTCAAGTAAAATGAAGGATAAGGTTGGAGACCCTTCAGGTATCGTTGCAGAAGTGTTGACAGTTGCAGGTGGAACAGACATTAAGATGATCACAGACTTAAAAAATCAGACCATAAACGACAAGATTATCTTAAACTGGCAACTTATTACAATTTTGAATTGTTAAAAGGTAAATGCTAGATAACCAATTAAAGATGTTTAAAGCCGACATCGTGGGAAATTACTCTAAACATCTACTGTTGAGGCTGTGTTTGTCATCTGCCATCAATCCATCTCAATCTCTCAAAGTTCTTGACTTGGTCCAAGCCATGGTCTCCTTCGATGGTTTCCAACTCTTAACCGTTACCAGTGTCAAACTGACAACTCTTAAACATTGCAAATCAGACATTCATCAACTGAACCATAGTAAAACTTTACTATTCTAAATATATCTAATGGTCCTTTTCCTCCTATCATTCGGCACTAATTACAACTACTCCTAAAAACCACCCACACACAAAAATATATTGACCGATCTCCTGTTCAGTCCTTTGTTTTAAAATAACTGCCTCACCTTGCTTGTTATTTTGGCTGCCTTTTATATGCACTGGTGAACAAATTCCTGCTCATTGTGTTTTCGTCAACCCCACCTTCCACACCCATGTGTACCCAATAAACCTATTTTATCTTTTTTATATTTCTTTTTCTTTTCTCCCCCACTTTCCAACACTTGGGGTCAGGGCTTTATATTATCACATCACCGAAGAAAAAGTTGCTTTTCATTTGCGTCTTAGAAACATTGCCCAGAGCATTTCATACTGGTGGACAGAAATGATGAAGTACTTGCGAAATAATGGAGGAAATATTTGTTAAGTTAAACACCTACAGGAATGCTATGGAAGGTAAAGGTTTGAACATGAATGTTGCCAAAACCAAAGTGATGATCAGCAGTTGTGGTGTTGGAAACTTCTCTGCTCACTTTGTGGAAAGGGGGTTAGGTGCAATTTATTTTCTGTGGTACTTTTCAGTATCGACTATTTAGATGCAGTGCGATTAGAGTGTAACCAGTTTATGTGCAAGAAGTGTAAAACGAAGACGGAGGAGAACTTCGATGTGGACAAAATATACCTGCGTGATGAAGATGTTAAAGTTTATTACTTTATTGATAGCATTGGAGCACGTGTTAGTGCGATTGCAAGAATTATGGGTGGATGGAGTAAGTTCAGAAAATTTCTGCCATTTTATACAGCAGAGGGTTACCACTGTCAACAAAGGGAAGAATCTCTCTGGCATGTATATGCATTGTAAAGATATATGAAATTAAAATCAAGCCAATAAGGGTTTTGCATCGACAAATGATATGATGCATGTGTAATGAATCCTAAGGAGAGAATCCATTCTAATGAGCCGAGAGGAAAAAAAAGGGGGGGGGGGCTTTGAAAGTATATCAGAGAAACATTTCAGACTTCAATGAGATTTCATTAAATTAAATGAAAATAATCAACTGGTTGCCCCAGTCAAAAATGCGGCTCATTGGACGTTTTCTTTCCATTTTCTTTTGCTCTTTACATCAATTACAAAAAATAAATTGCCGATAATCAAAACGCAAATTATGTTCTTTTATTGATTCAAATCCAACACATGCAAACCAACTTAATTTGCATGACTAAATTCTGGATTCGCTATCTTGGTTATAAAAACAAAGACACTACAAGTACTCTACTGCGAACGTCAATATTCATCATGGATGGTTTCAGTGTTTGAATCCTTATTCGCAATCTATGATTCACAAATTTCTCTATTTTATTTGCATCACAATAGCCACTTATGCTACAGTGACATTTTGTCTTGTTTGAGGGTGAAGAAAAGTTAAATTACGTTATTGCTGGTAGAATAATAAAAGAGATCAAGTCAGAAAATAAAGTTGGAGGTTACATCGAGCAAAACGTGAAAAATCACATCCAAGATGAGAACAGGAGTGCGGAGAATCTAAATCAGAAATAATGTTCAAGTTAGAAAAAGAAAACCAAAAAAAATATTTTTTTTTTGTTTTTTTACTCACTTTTAAGCGTTGACAAACTGGATCAAATATTAACTTGATGCCATCCTGAGACAAACTAACCACCAAGTCCATTTGTAATGGCTGCTGAGAAAACAAAAAAAAAAAAAAAAATAAATAAATAAAATAAAAAATGAAGTTCCGTCGTTTAACATACAATACTGAAAAAAAATGCATCTGATGTTTAGGTCAAACATTGCTGAGTGGTGACCGTCACATTTCAATTTGAATTGAGCAGGTTGAATGGCCACAACTTAGTGCCGCCCAATACCACCCATGAAATTATTAATATAACATTCTCATTTGATGAGTTAACAGCAGAATAAATTCAAGAATTGACACAATGACGAAGAATTCTGCACTACAAAACAGATGCCGTCGAGAATTGTGCATATCAACATAAAGAAATAAATGTCAAGATGATCAACATCTTAAAATTTGAAACACTTTAGTCATTTGTTATAGTTATATGGTCTGTAGTTACATAGATCTTCAGAAATTAAAGGATTGGTATAAATAAAAGGTGAAATAGAAATAAACATTTTTTTCCATATATAGTGTACTTTCTGTCACTCCAGTAAATATACTTATCTGGCTCGCTCCTGTTACACGAGTAAAAAACGTCACCAGATGAAATGGTTTTAAGTGTTTAGAGGAAGGTAGAAGGCAAATAGCAATTCAGACAACCCCCCTACCCTGTCTGAAATTAAATAAATCCTTCACTATTTCCATAATAAAATAGTTTTTATAATTTCCTTCTTCCTAACAAAAAAATCTTGCATCCGATAAACATATCATACAAACAAATATATATATATATATATATATATATATATATATATATATATATAAGGAGTCACTATTTCTATAAGTAAAAAAAAATTATATTAAGTTTTGATTTAATTACAACTTTGAAGTTTATATTAAATTATGGAATCTTTAAGCTGCTTGAAAAATCTTTCAATCAAAACAAATAGCATATATACATGTGTGTAAAAAAAGTGCTAGATGATTACTAAGACTTAAAGCTCTACAAAACCATCCGCCTATGCATAGAGTATTGCTGGCATGTATACCACTAGTCTCCTTTTTAGACAGGGTAAAAAGTTTCCAATCTAATAGGTCTCACACTATTAGCCAAGCTCCAACCGCTGTCCCAGTTATACAAGTATTTTAATTTAATGGGCTGATGAACCCACTTCCTTGATGTACATACACTTGCCTAACCCGACAGGCAGCAAAATCCCACCCCTTCAGTATAGAAATCCCTCGATGCCAAAAAGCCTTCTGCTCTAATAGTTTCTTCCATTCGACTGCTAGACTTTGGAATTCCGTTTCCTTAAATGTACTGACATGCAGAAATTTAAATGTAATGTGAACAGACATCTCACCACTCGACTCCCATGAGCTATTTTTTTCTTTATTCACTTGTGACTTTTTTTTTTTTAATTTACTTGTGACATTTTTTTCTTTGTTGCATTACTCATGGAAAAAAAAAAAAAAAAAATTAAGTCCAAAATGAACATTTTTCCCAATTTACAAGGCTTTTTCTTTTTAACATTTACTCTTGGCTAGGATCAAAGTGTGATATCTGTTCCAATATTACCTTTCATCTTTTTCATCCTCCATCTGTAATGAAATCCTAGCGTTTGCCTATGAAACGATAGAAAGTCTATGTAAATTGGAAACTGAGGAATGTGATGGAAGGTAATGGTCGGAGAGGGAATGTTACTAGGACTAAAGTGATGATTAGTGGCTGTAGTATTGGAAAGCCTCACAATGAAGAAACTTCTGCTTAGTCTATGGAAAAGGAGTTTGGTGCAACTCCTTTTTCGGGACAAGATCAAAGTGTAGTATCTGTTCTTCAGATGCTGCACTTCTATTTCTTGTTCTCTTTCGGTGGAGGAGAAATCCTTCACGACTGAGACAATTTTTATTTTTGTACCTTTTCTCCACGTTAAAAAACGACCCTGGTGTCTAACTGTCCCGTGGGGAGGCATAGTAAATAGGTACATAAAAAGTGCACGTGAGGTAAATTGAGAGTATCATTTTATGTGAGAGAATCGGATAATGGAGATGGATGAAACATCAGATATGGAGAAAGTATATTTGAATGATGAGGATATTGAGGTTGTTCAGAAGTTTGTTGTTGGTGATACCGTTGGAGTGCAAAGAGGAACTGGTGGTGGTGGTGTGAATGCAAGAGTATAGAGGGAACCAATTAATTTCAAGGAACTTCTGCTATTGTTAACCAGCAGAGTGTTACCAGTGTCAACCAAATGAGGAGTCTATCAAGTATGTATATATAGTGTTATGATGTATGGGAGTGAAACCTGATGAATGAGAGTTGAAGATATGTGTTGCATGGAGAGGAATACAAGGATGTGTAATGCTTAGATCTAACGACTTTAAAGATTAAATCTGAACAGTATAGAGAGAAGACTGTTGGTATGGTCACATTGGAAGAATCGATAAGAATTGCTGTGTTAGATTTAGAACAGTAGAACCTGTTGGCAGAAATATGGGAGGAAGTAATGAGGATGTATTTGAGAAAAAATGTTATAGATCTGGCCAGAGAGTTTAGTTTGGAAGTTTGAAAAAGCTGTCCAACACATGCTAGCATGCAAAAGGGACATTAAACCAAATATGACGATGAAATATTAAAAATCACACATTTGCTGCTATTAGATTTTATATAACTTTTGGATTCTTGATGAAATCAAAAATGATCTTTTGAACGTAGGTGTGGCACTACTCTAGGCAATACTCCTCTCCACCCCTAAAAAGGAAAAAATAATACCTGGGAGGATAGTCTTCAGAGACCAAACAGATGGTACATTTTGAATCTAGCCTAAAGGCCAGATAAAAATAAGGTATGCGTACAAACAGTTAAGAGTTAGTTGCTTTGTTTGAAGTCATAACAAAATGAATTCTTTTTTATTCAATCTGAAAGTTAAAATTCAAGTTTGCTTGTCCAAAGTTATTTTTAAAAGCCATTCTATTTTAAAGGCTGACGATAACACTGGTCAACAAATTTGTTGTTTGCTTTTGTCAGCCAACAAATTTTGGAGCTATGATTACATGCCATTTTTTTGCGTTTTTGGTCACATGTGTATAGGAGCATTTTAAAAGTTGATAGGGCTAAGATGTCATTGTAAGGGAAATTTTGCTGTGACTGCAGTCATGGAGGCGGACTGCTAAGGGTGGAATGTGCGAACTCGAAACTCGACCGACAGGACACAGAAAGGCGACAAAGTATCAGGTTCGATCGCATCTTAATTTGCATGAATGAGACAATATAAGGCCGGAAAGGAGTGGAGTCGAGTTGTGTTCTCGAGAACCGGAGTGAACGTGTTAGAGCGGAGAATGTTGCTAAGAATTCAGTCCAAGTTTTTTTTTTCTATTAGAAGCTATTTCGGCTTTAAATATGGGGCCTGATACGGCAGAGATGAAATGGGAAATTTTAAATGTTTCGTGTCGAACCTGGAAAATTAAAAGTCGCGTTGAAAATTCAAAAGCGTGGCCAAAAGAAGAATTTGAAGGAGTCATGTCAAACTGCGAAGTTTGAAGATTTGTCTTTTTGTTTGTTATTTCCAGTGGGATACATTGGATTTCTTTAATTATCGTCGTCAAATGAACATGTTAAAATGCGATTTAGAGGACTTGGTGCATTAAATTCGTTTTTCACTGAGGAATTTAAAATGAAATCCTGTTGTGTTAAAGAAAAAAATGTGTCGTTTTTAAATGAAAATTATTTTATGAAAGTACAATTCGAGTCGGATTTTATTGTGTTTGAAAAAATTTGCTGTTAAAAGAACTTACAATTCGATTCAGTTGACTTGTAAAGTTGTTTTTAAGCGAGAAATTAAAAAATTAATTTCTGTGTGTCTGACCGTGGGCTAGCTGCGTCTAGCCGAGTATGGAGGGATAGCTGCGTCTAGCCGAGGATGGAGGGATAGCTGCGTCTAGCCGAGGATGGAGGGATAGCTGCGTCTAGCCGAGTATGGAGGGATAGCTGCGTCTAGCCGAGTATGGAGGGATAGCTGCGTCTAGCCGAGTATGGAGGGATAGCTGCGTCTAGCCGAGTATGGAGGGATAGCTGCGTCTAGCCGAGTATGGAGGGATAGCTGCGTCTAGCCGAGTATGGAGGGATAGCTGCGTCTAGCCGAGTATGGAGGGATAGCTGCGTCTAGCCGAGTATGGAGGGATAGCTGCGTCTAGCCGAGTATGGAGGGATAGCTGCGTCTAGCCGAGTATGGAGGGATAGCTGCGTCTAGCCGAGTATGGAGGGATAGCTGCGTCTAGCCGAGTATGGAGGGATAGCTGCGTCTAGCCGAGTATGGAGGGATAGCTGCGTCTAGCCGAGTATGGAGGGATAGCTGCGTCTAGCCGAGTATGGAGGGATAGCTGTGTCTAGCCGAGTATGGAGGGATAGCTGTGTCTAGCCGAGTAGGCCCACTTTTGCTAAGGTTGGTTGGTTGTTTTTGTTTTACGGCATATCAACCCTTTTCGGGTTATTTAATGCTGAATTCAAAGATTTGGAAGAAAAATTTTTTTAATAGAATATATTTGTTGTTTTCACGTTGGTTTCTATTTAACCCATAGTTGGGACCCTAACAGGTACTACCACTCCGGGTCAGAGTGGACCTGGGAGCAATGGTAATTAAAGGGTGGCTCCACACTCCAAAGCCCGCAAGCTGGGGCCTCACCATTGGATATAGTTTAAGGTCATATCCAGGACCTTTGCTAAGGAGTATTCGACAAAGACAGATACTACTTCCC
This sequence comes from Euprymna scolopes, assembly GCF_053919585.1. Classification (NCBI taxonomy): domain Eukaryota; kingdom Metazoa; phylum Mollusca; class Cephalopoda; order Sepiida; family Sepiolidae; genus Euprymna; species Euprymna scolopes. The sequence continues at coordinate 13,588,787 of NC_136490.1, forward strand.
TACCCAGTTTATGATATTGAGATCGGGGGGGGGGGGATTTTGGTGTGACTGCAGTCATGGAAGCAGACTGCTAAGGGTGGCATGTGCGAACTTGAAACCCGACCAATGGGACATAGAAAGGTGACAAATCATCAGGTTCGATCGCATCTTAATTTGCATGAATGAGACAATATAAGACCGGCAGTGAAGAAGTCGGAAATGAGTTGAGTCGAGTTGTGTTTTCGAGAACTGGAGTGAACGTGTTAGAGCGGAGAATGTTGCCAAGAATCCAGTTCAGGTTGTTTTTTTTCTATTAGAGTCATGTCAAATTGATTGATTTGATTGGAAATGATTATTGTAAAGATAAGTAATCAGGTTGAATAGTTCTGGTGATTATGTTAAAAACAGAATTAGTTTCAATTGCAAAAATGTTAAATAAGCTGTAGAAATCTAGACAACATACAAAAACTAAATTGTAATGCTTAATTTCGTTGTTTAAATACATACAAACCCTTTAATTGCTTTAGAATATCCATTTACTTTGAAAAATTCTTGTTCAAAATCTCAGAAAGCTGAAAATAGTTCAGAGTACAACTAAGCTTTATTTTCAGTTTTAAAATAAAACTATTTCTTAAAAATGTCAGCAATTAATAAAGGTTTACCAAAGCGTAAATGTCAACGTATCGATTGCTATGGAATGGATATCAGTACATCATGTATAGACGCGTGTGCAATGCGAAAACAATTTTTTTTTGAGATCAGCGGTTTCAGTAAAAATAAAATGCAGAACATCAAATGCCGATTTTCAAGACTGGTTTTCTCAGTTGACCATAAGCGTGTACATGCGTGCGTATGCACAACGATTTTTGCGTGGTTGGTTAGTTGTAGTAATTAAGTTTGAATTTGAAATAGATAGCAATGTGAAATTTTTGCTCATCATGAGGGACAGCATTTGCAGTGGACGAAACTAATATTGGTCGAAATTGGAATAAGGAAATGAAAAGGTTTTCTGAATTAAAATTTGGATCCAAAACAGATAAGTAGTCCTAGAACATCAAGATGGAAAATACTTTTGCAGATATAATTAGATCTTACAAAACAATAAGATTGGTTATAAATTCAAAGAAAGTTTTATTACTTACTGCATTGCTGTACCAAACTTGAACACCTTTTATAACTCTGTCTTGACGCTTCAAGATATTTACCGTTTGATAGAACGGCATGCCTGAAAGACAAAAATATTGGAATACTTTAAAAAATGTTTGAATTTAAGAGTCGCATCAGTTTTTATAAATTAAAAAATTTGCAATATTTTTGGTGATTCTTTATGATCATTATGGAAAAAAAAAAAAAAAAAAAAATCTTTGAAGTGAATCTTTGAATAATCTTTGAAGTGAATAATCTTTGAAGTGAATCTTTGAATAATCATTAATTTCACATCCTTGGGTATCTCAAGAAAAATTTGTATGCTTTCTGATCTTTGAGATCAAGGTATATCTGTCTGGACAATTTGAGGAGGCTATTTTAAGAATTACTCCCTTTTAGGGGGAGGTGGATGTTGGTTTATAGTCAATCACTCGATGTGATTTTACTTTGGAATGAATGACAATGGAGGTTAATTATGGATAATTTTGCACCCTTTAGAATTTCTCCCATCTCTTTATTGGGTAGTTGGATCCTCACATAAAACTGATCTTGTGTCTAACTTTGCCACTGTAGAAAAGGGAAGGTAGAAATACTTATTACAAAATACAATTACAGGATGCAACCATGATTGGGTGCATAATAAAAATCTTCAAGACGAACTTAGATCTAATGACCTCAGAGGGAGATTAAATATGAAGATATTAGGGAGATGTGTGCAGAACAGAAGCGACTTGCCAAAGCGGTTTTTCTATAGGTGGACAAATCCTCTCCGACCTCTCCTACGCTGATGACATTGTGCACATTTATTAACAAGAGCAAACTTCAAGTTTTTGTTAATGTATTAGAGAAAAAAAAAAAAAAAAAAAAAAAAAAAAAAAAAAAAAAAAAGGAGACGAGATTAAAAATAAACCTAGAGAAAACAGAAAATATGTCGACAGCTAAATCACAGTTCAACCTAAACATGACTATTCACAGTAAACCCATCAAACAGGTCACCCGATTCATTTATTTAGAGTATAAACTGACTTTTTCCAGTGATTACAAGAAATTGAAACACAGAATCTGGCTGGGTTGGACGGCTTTCCAAAAACACCATTCTAAAATCAAAAAGAATGCCGATAACAAAGTTTATTTAAATTTATGTCCTCCCAGTAGTTTTATTTGACCTTGATTGTATCACATGGACTAAACTAGCCCATCATATTGAGGGGTTTCAAAATCACATGTGTTTCATTAGGAGACATCACCTGATTTAAAAAAAAAAAAAAAAAAAAAAAATCCATCCTCTATTAAACTAGTTTTATTTGATAAAATAGAAATTAAAACCCTTAAACTTTTTGGCCATGCCAAACGCTCAACTACTGGCCTGTCAAAGTTATGCTTTGAGGGTATGTTAGAAGGCAAAAGAGGCAGAGGAAAACCAAGATGGAGAATGTTTTTGATTGGACATTTATCAACAGTTGATAATAATAAGTCATGTGTGGGTTTGTAATCAGAAGATGCGATTCATGATGTGCAAAACAGGAGACTTTAATTATATGGCCACATTTAAAGAATTGAATTCTTGGGTCATTTTTTTTTTTTTTATAGAAATCGTTACAGACAAGGCATGAAGCCACTTTGTAAAGAGCTAAACATTACTTAAATGTCAAAAACTTGGCAACAATAAGTGTGAAAGGGGGAATTGTTTTCTGGGTCACACATGTAAGACCAAGGAGAGCATGGAAGGAAGTAAAATAAACTTAAGAGAAAAAGGGATAAAAATACCTGGCCAGAGATAGGTATTTTAAAAGTCAGCAAATGTTAACCTGAATACAATGATAGCCATGTGGTTGTCTATTAAAAAGTACAGCAGTAAAAACACCCAGTATTTTGATGTTTACATGTTTTGCAAACCTTATTCTGTGCCTAAACAGAATAGCAAGGGTTTAGCACTGCCGTAATCTAATACAGCAGCATAGAAAATGTTATGTACCTATTTACAATGCCCTCCCCACGGGACAGAGTTAGACACCAGGGTCGTTTTTTAACGTGGAGAAAAGGTACAAAAATAAAAAATTGTCTGTCGTGAAGGACTGATCCTCCACCGAAAAAGAACAAGAAATGGGAGTGCAGCATCTGAAGAACAGATACTACACTTTGATCTTGACCAAAAGGCCAAGTAGAAAACCAAAACTCATTACTGAAGTATAGAGATTTTTGAAGGTTTGTGTTTATTGTATTGAAAATGTACATCAAAAATGAAAAGTTATGCTTTGCTAGTTTTTGCAATTGTATTCATATAAAATAACTGGTGTAGAAAAAAAAAAAAAAAAAAAAAAAAAAAAAAAAAATCAAAACTTAGTTTAAAAATCTTAATTTGTACAGAAGAGAAATAATCTCATTGTGGAAATTAAATAAAGGATTTCTTTCCAAGTTCATTTTAAATGATAGGATGGAGGATTCGTTGGACACATTTGCTTTTCCCCACTTTCTCCTAAACACTTTAATTCGTTTTGTACAGTGCCTTTTTATTCGATAATGCTTTTATGATGGGATGGACATGTATTCATATACAAATAAATACGCATTGGTGTTTATTGTAGAGCAAAAAAATAAAAATGTTTTTCCATGGAGGAGTGGAGTGGCGTAAACAAGAAAAATATTGAAACAAACATTTTACAAAAGATTTTATGCCCACTGAAAAATAAACAGGTTCTAATGCAACATGTGTGGTCAGAACTTTTTTTTTTAAATTAATGATAATGAAAGTCACATCTGGCCAATGATTTTATCTGATAAAGTTAAATTAAAAACGAAAGTTGGGTTTGCATTAGTGTACACAGATTCAAAAAAGTTGTCAGAAAAACAAAAATATACAACAAATAAATGTTATCAAAGGCAAGATAAGTTACTTTTCTACCAAACTGGATATATTTTTTTGTGTTTTTATTCAATGGAACATGTTTATTCAGCTTGAAAAACATACAGTGTTTACCGATGTATTGGAAAATTCAAGATGGCGTCTGACTCTTTAACACGGTAAGTTTGGGAAAAGGTGTTATAAATAAAAAACTGGATAAAATACTGTTAAAAACTCGCTCAATATATGTTACCATGACATAGGTTGACATATTCGGCGGGTTTTTAATAGTATTTTGTCTAGTTTTTTTATTTATAACACCTTTTCCCAAACTTACCGTGTTAAAGAGGGAGTGAGGCGCCATCTTGAATTTACCAATACATCGGTAAACACTGTTTTTCGAGCTGAATAAGCATGTTACATTGAATAAAAACACGAAAAATATATCCAGTTAGGTAGAAAAGTAACTTATCTTGCCTTTGATAACATTTGTTATATTTGTTTTGACAACTTTTTCGAATCTATGTGTACAGTAATACAAACCAGAAAAGTTTCTAGTATATAATCTGTCGATCATCTATGGATGCTATGGCAAACAGATCAATGATTCTGTTAATAACTGAAAAGAAAACTTGATAATTGCCAAGAGTGAAATGCTCCCCCTCGCCCCACAATCTTTTTTCAGTGGCCACCTAGTCAACCATAAGATGGTTTAAAAGATTAAGAGAATACTAATCTTTTTCTCATGAACTTTTTTATTTCTAGAATAAATAAAATATGAAACTTCAGACATGTTTTTGTCTCCCTTTTCTATACATGAACTAATACCCAACAAAAACTGTTTAAGTGTTGCTTTAAGGAGAAGTGCTTTCCAACATCCTGGAAAACCTCATCAGTATGCCCTGTATTTAAGAGTTCAGGTGAAAAGTCATCTCCCTCTCAGCACAGACCAATAAGTCTGTCATGAGTAAGTTCTTGGAATCCATATTAAATAAAGCAGTCAACCACCTCAACAGAAACAACCTTCTTAGTGACATGCAATATGGTTTCAGCTCTGCAAGATCTACAGCAGATGTGCTAACGGTTATATCACATAGGATTAGTGAATCTCTTGACAAGAGTTTCCTTTCCAGGGCAATTGCTCTTGACATATCCAAGGCCTTCGATAAGGTATGGCATAAGGGACTACTTCACAAGTATTCCAGCTACGGTATAACTGGAAATGTTTTCTCAATCATTAAATCATTTCTCTCTGATAGGTTCATAAGAGTAGTGGTTGATGGGCAGAAATCAGAGGCCCACAGTATTAATGCTGGAGTCCCCCAGGGGTTCATCCTGGGCCCAACTCTCTTCCTGATCTACATCAATGATCTCCCAAAACACATACTTAAATCATTCGTTGACATCTATGTTGATGACACGACCATCTATAGCAACACATCAAAGGCCGTAAATGACAAAGTTCTAATTCTCTCTCCTGATCTTGAGCACGTGGTACAATGGGGGAAGAGGTGGCTGGTCACTTTTAATGCATCCAAAACCAAGCTTCTATCTTTACATCATCAACACTGATCCCCATCTGGCATCAATTGAAATGGATGGCTCTTGTCTTGGGGAGGCTCCATGTTTTGACAAGCTTCTGGGTTTGACCTTTACTCTTGATCTGAAATGGAACACGTACATCAAATCTGTTGCCAGAGACGCTGGGATCCTTCTATCGCTCCAGAAGATATCTCACTACTGATGCAATTCTCTATCTGTATAAAATCCAAGTACGTCCAAGGATGGAGTACTGCTGCCACATCTGGGCAGGAGCTGCTAAAAACAGCCTATCCTGCCTTGACAGAGCATAAAATAGACTTTGTGGTTTAGTGGGGGATCCCCTTTTCTCTTCCCTGCAACCTCTCTCCCACAGAAGAGACGTTGCAAGCCCGTCTTTATTTTATCGTTATTTCCATGGCAGGTGCTCGTCCGAGCTCCAATCCCCTTGTCCTCCCTTGCCAATCTTTCACGAGAAACACCCGTCTGGCTGAAACTACTGTCAATAATTTTCCCCACTATCTGTGCCTAAATCCAAACGTAGATTCCATGAGCAAAGCTTTCTTAGAACTGCACGCCAGTGGAACTCTCTGCCGCTTGCCTGTTTCCCACCTGACTACAACTTGGACATCTTCAAACTCCTGACAAACCGCCCCTTAATTAAGACACTATCAAAACCCCCAATACTAATGATTACTACAATACTATCTCATTGATTACTGTACACGCAATAACCCTTATCCCCGAGTGACCTTCGGGCCTTGATAAGTGGTGACCCCCATGTGTAAAAAAATCTTCAGTGCAGCTAGACTAGCAACAACCTCAAACCAGGATTGAAACTGGACCGCCTAGCCAACAGTCAGCGCTTCTAACCATTACGCTATTTGGCTGCTGCTAAGATGGGTATGTAAAATTACATCGTTTGAAACATTTTCCAAACGTCTAAGCTATTCGTTTACACAAAAGAGCATTGCTTTATATTCTAGTTACAGACTGTTTCGCTGTATCACAGCTCTTCAGTGCAGCTACATACATACAGAAAATAACACCTATGTAGGTGTCACGCTTACATTCAGGTCATTTAATTGTTATGTACTTCCATTTCTTGTCAAATAATTTTACCAAGAATAGCTAAAGGAACATGAGTTATATACATATACATTTTTTTCATAAGTTTTTATTTCAGTTCAAGCTAATGCATCCAAGTAATATGGATATATTTTTGAAATCGCAACTTTATTGTTTTTAAAATATAATTATCCACCGACACTGTTTCATATATATATATATATATATATATATATATATATAAAATCGATAGCACATTAACTATAATAATATATACGAAATCTGCAAGAATTAAAATATATTTAAGCGTATTTTAAGATCGGGCTTTGCCGGGAGTGTGTTCTAGCTTAGGTAAATACTTTTGCAGTTTTAACAAAAAGCAACAATATCAGAGCGTCTCCATTTACACTGAACATCTACAAAATGCCAACATCAATATATTACATATGAAGGAGTCCCCTGTGGAATTTTCACAGGTCCTACTAATATATATTAATAGGATAGTGTGTGTTATTTTGTGTCATGCTTACAGCCGAGCGACTCATTTGTTATGGACTTCCATTTCTCGTAATAAATAATTTTACCAAGAATTCTTCATAAGTTTTGGTTTCGATTCAAGCTGATGCACCCAAATCATATGGATATATTTTTTTATTTTTGAAATCGCAACTTTATAGTATTTAAAAAAACAAAACAAAAACGATAGAACATAATATATATGAAATCTGCAAGAATTAAAATATTTAAACGTACTTTACTACTGGGCTTTGCCAGGCATTAATCTAGTTTAGATGAATACTTTTACAGTTTTAACAAAAGAGCTAATATCAGGGCGTCTCCATTTACACTGAACATTTACAGAATGCCAACATCAATATATTACATATTTTTTTTTTTTTATTACATTTTCACCCCAAACAAGGCAAGCAGGGACCTGGAATGGAATTCCAGAGTCTAGCGGTTCTGGGGAAGAAACTATTGGAGTAAAAATATCTTACATCTAGGGATCTCTAGTGTGGGGGTGGGATTTAGCAGCCTGTCGGGTTTGTCGAGGGTGCTCACATCGTGGGGGCACAAGTGATTGCAGTTCGTCAGAGCATTCACCACTAAAATACTTTTAGAAAAGGCAGAGGGATGCAACATTTCGATGGGACAGAGGCTGAAGCTTAGATGCCAGTTCAGGGCCCATCAGGTTTGCGACTCTTGAACCTTGTCAATGAGCGAGAGACTAGTAGCAGATGCACCAGCCCAGATGTGACAGCAATACTCCATACATGGGCGAATGGTGGCCTTATAGAGGTACAGGATACTTTCGGGTGTTAGTAGTTTTCCAGCACGGTAGAGAGAGCCCACCTTTCTTGCAGCGGACCTGGCAATGCCTTCAGTGTAATTGTTCCAACTCATGTTTCCTGTGAACGTTAGGCCAAGGAGTTTGAAAGATGTACTCTCAGATAAGAATTGTTGGCCATTGCTATAGGTGGTAGAGAGGGTTTCTTGTAGTTATTGAATGAAACTAGTTTAGTCTTGGCAGCATTGAACGCGACCAACCACTTTTGTCCCCATTCCATCACAGATTGGAGGTCTTCCTCTAGTGTTTCTGCCATTTCTTTAGAAATGTGTTCATTCGTCTTCCTATCGTGTCTGCCATAGAGTGTAGTGTCATCAGCATATATACCCATCTCAGAGGCAATGTTGTCGGGGAGGTCATTTATGAATATCAGGAACAATAGAGGTCCAAGGATAGAACCCTGGGGCACCCCCGCATTTATATCATTGTTTAGATGTACGACCGTCGAGGATAACCTGGATTTTTCTCTTATCTAAGAAGGATCTAATTATGCTAAGTATTCTACCAGTGATACCGTATGATCTAATTTTCCTGAGGAGACCCTCATGCCATACCCTGTCAAAAGCCTTAGATATATCTAGAGCTACCGCTCTGCCCTCCCCTGCTATGAAAGTCCGCTGTGGAATTTCCACAGATCCTGTTAGTATATAATTATTACTATAATTATTTTTAATACCTACAGACACTAGTGTTTCATCCTTTTGAGAATCAGCAGTGTAGCAAGACACGATTATCACTGGTACACATACTCAACTTAAGAGCTTACTACAGTTTCACAGATCAAAAGAATCCGATTCTTTTGTTTCATTTTATTTCAATATGAGTTCTTCGATATCAAGGGTTTCACTTCCTGGAGGCTAACACTTGATTTCTATGAGATACATATACGAGTAGGCCATTAAGGTTCTTGCTTTACCTTTCAAATGAGTAATGAAATGATTAATTCTCCTTTCTGATTGACCAGTTAAATGTTATCTAATATAGAAAAGGCAATATCTGTCTGGGTCTCCATATTTTCAAACTATCTCCTCAAACTGAAAGTCGCAGAGCGGCGCTAGGGGCCCTCAAATGATTGGATTTTTTACGACTGTTTTTATGGGTCTTTAGCCAGTTAAAAGAGTTTTTAAGGGAGTACAAAATGGGTAATTAAAAAAAAATTTTTTTTTTAACCAGTTCATATGTTGTCACATTGATACAGTGACAACATCAACAGCTTTGAATGCTACATTTTGCTTTCAATTCTAGCTGATGGCACCCAAATACTTTTGAAATCACAACTTATAATATATACGAAATATGGACAAATTAAAATATATTTAAGTGCATTTTACGACTGGCATAGATTGGAACCCAGACGAGCACTTACCACACACATGAAAACAGTTCTATATTCCAAATTTCAAGATGTTGTCCATCTTACCGTTTATTTCTTTAAGCATGTTAAAATTTTGAATTCTTGACAGCACCTGTTTCATAGCAAATGAATTGCTGTCAAGAATTCAACATTTTAACATGTTTAAAAAAAAAAAATAAAAAATAAAAAAATAAACGGTAAGATGGACATCTTGAAATTTGGAATATAGAACTTTTATTTATTGATATATGCTCTGTAGTTACATCAAGCTTTATCAATTTTGGATTGGCGCACACACACACACACACACACACACACACACACACACACACACACACACTGGATGCAATAAGTATCGGATACAAAGCAAAAAGCGGATTTATTTTTATTACACAAAAACAAAATCAATAAAAAAAAAATGCTATTCTAATGTATTTTTAATATAAATACAAATCTTGTATAAAAAAAAAATAAAAATATAATTTCCCCAAAACCTCTGGCCTTGATAGAGGGAAAGCTAAAACTTGCTATGGTTTCAAATGATCTGAAATAACAGCAAAGGGAGACTCGATTCCAAATATTTCTCATGTTATATCTCGTCTCTTTTGGAAATAAGGCAAGATTATGAATATCTCCAGTATCAAGTAATCCTTATACACTGTGAAATTTACTTTATGTACGAACACCAAAGAGGGGAGATATAACATGAAAAATATTTGGAATTAAGTCTCCCTTTGGTGTTATTTAAGATCATTTGAAACCATAGCAGCAAGTTTTAGTCTCTTCTCCATCAAGGCCAGAGGTTTTGGGGGATATAAAATATTTTGTAATTCATATGCAAAACTAGGAAAGCAAATGACTATGATTGAAACATTTTATGGCTGTAAAAAGAAAAAAAAAAGTACCAAAAATAGGCTCTGGATGATCCCCTTAATACGAGACCTTAAGGGCAAATGTCATATCCCACTACACAATTCAGGTCATTACCTTTCTAACGAGCCTTCATTGGTTACATTCTGATCAATAGTCGCCAAGATTTGAAACTTATAAAATTGTCAAAAAGGTGATAGGTATATATACACTCATAGCGAAATTGAAATGCTAATATCTGGTTCTATGGGACGAGACTACATGAAAATTTGCAGGCTTTTTAATGGTTAAAATTGTATGACAATTGGTAAAAAAAGAACCTATATTTTCAAACCAATAAAATATGGCCAAATTTGCATGCATATAATATATATATATATATATATATATCTGTGTCCTGGCATGCCAGCTTTAGGATAAATTTTACTTAGGTTTTGTTTTTTACTTGGTTGTCTCCCCTGTGGCCCTGCTAGGCCACTAATATATATTTTAGTTAGATACACAGCTGGCTGGCGCTCTTTGCATTATCTAGTACCGTTGTGTACTTCTCACCATGAAATCCATATTTTTATTTTTTTAAAATAAAATTAAAATAAATGTATTTGTTATGTTTGCCATACATACAGACCCCACAATATCATTCTAATGTGTTCTAATAGCAAATCAATATCACCATTGGATTCCTCTTTAAATTTTCCTCAAACACTACATTTATATTATAGATACAAGCGCGTATGTGCGTGCAGATAAGCTGACTCAAAAACTCATAGAATCACAATAATTGACACAGTTTTCACTGCTGATTGGAGAGTTATTCTTTTTTGTTGTTGATTGCTTTTAGTTTCACCTACCCTCCACCCTGCTCCCCTCGCTCCACCAACCATTAGCATTTACAATGTTCTGTGCCACAGTTTTCTGTATTTGACCCAATAAACTATTCATTGGTTGATGTAAGCTAAATTAATAAAAGATTGAAAAGTCGATTGCAGCTAAAATCATGACACATCAATATATTTAAAACATGTGCGAATGATTCACAGACAAGAAATTCACAAATGTTCTTGACGTTTATTTATGAACATCACAATTGTTTATGGTTTTGTCACATTTTACTGACGCTTTTTACATACAAGGTTTGGTTTATCTGTTTAATAAACCAATCCCTTTCGGTTTATTTAAAGCCAAACAACGAGATGAATGAACACAAGTTGCTACATTATTCAGAGATAGGGAGAAATTGCACATTTTTTCTTTTTTACATGGTGATCACTTATCAAGGCCCGGAAGCCACTCGGGTATAAGGGTTATTGCATGTACAGTAATCAATGGGATAGTATTATAGTAATCGTTAGTATTGAAGATTTGATAAAGTGTCTTAAGGGGGTGGTTCATCAGGAATTTGTTTATGTTGGACTTGAAGACACCCAGATTGTAGTCAGGTGGGGAAACAGGCAAAGAGAAGAGAGTTCCACAGGCATGCACTTCTAAGAAGCTTTATTCATGGAATCTACGTTTTGATTTAGGCACAGATAAAGATTTGGGAAAATTGACAGTGGTTTAAGCTAGACAGGTGTTCATCGTGAAAGATTGGCGAGGGGGGGGGGACCAGAGATCAGACGAGCACTTGCCATGGAAATAACGATAAAACAAAGACTCGCAATGTCTCTTCTGTGGGAGAGAGGTTGCAGGGAAGAGAAAAGGGGATCCTCCACTAAGCCACAAAGTCTATTTTGTACTCTGTCAAGGCAGGATATGCTGTTTTTAGCAGCTCCTGCTCAGATGTGGCAGCAGTACTCCATCCTTTGACGTATTTGGCTTTTATATAGATAGAGAATTGCATCAGTAGTGAGATATCTTCTGGAGCAGTAGAAGGATCCTACCATTTTCCCAGCGACCTTGGCAACAGACTTGATGTACGCGTTCCATGCTTGTCAAAACATGGAGCCTCCCCAAGACGAGAGCCATCCATTTCAATTGATGCAAGATGGAGATCAGAGCGGTGATGTAAAAGGAGCTTGGTTTTAGATGCATTAAAAGTAACCAGCCACCTCTTCCTCCACTGTACCACGCACTCAAGATCAGAGGAGAGAGAATCAGAACTGTCATTTACGGCCTTTGATGTGTTGCCATAGATGTTTTCATCTTAACATTTATACATTTCCAAACAGTAGTATGTAAATAACATCGAATTGGATTTTAGAAAGCTGTCCAACACATGCCAACATGTTAAAGAGGCCCTAAACGGAATAGCTAATGATATTAGTAATAGAAATTTCAAGTAACACTTAAACTTAAAAAAAACTAAATAAAATATTGTTTAGAATGGAATAATCTTATGTTTAAAAGTTTTAAATAGCATGGATGGCACTAAACAATTTGAATTATTGATCCACAGACAAGGAAGTGATTAACAGTAATAACTTCAAAGAATTAGGAAACATTTTATTCACTAGAAAGAAGACCCAGCATCGTGTCCGGAATTGATTGAGAAACCATATGTCCTCCATATGTCTTTAACCCATAAAACTAGGTTACCTTTATTTATTTTTTTTTTTTACATTTTATGTTGATTTTTGGAATGGGGCTCAAAGAATATACCGATTCCTTTGATGGAATGCAAAGGAAGTAGAGTAATATTAATTGAAATTAAATTGTTAAATTTTTACTCTTCAAACCTCTTGAAACATTCAAGTGTTTAGGTCTTTTTAAGCAATCAAGTCTACTTCTGTTAAACTCTGGACATCGGTTTACAATTTCTATAGTTTGAGTTATTAATGTATTATATTTTTGGAGGTTTAATACAAATTCCACAATATTAAGCTCCTTTGGTCAAAATGAAATATACTTAAGCAAGCTGATTATATATATATATATATATATATATATATATATATATATGTGGTACCCACAAAGTCTGGCTACATAATCTACAGGATGCTTCCACAGTCTGGTTACATAATGTAGCCAGACTTTGGACAACCTGTATAGTAATGATTTAAAAGAAAAAAAAAGTGACTCGTGTCACCAGATAATCGAAACCACATTTTGATTATGATTTACTTTTTCCTTTGACGTTAATGCCTAACCTATGAAGATACGTTTGCTGCAAGGCTAAAAATTAGAACATAAGACAATTATTAATGCATATTCGTAATGCTGTCATTCGATCTTCACCTGGCAAATTCCATTTTTTTTTTTCACTTTTGCACCGATTTTCCCCAGTTAAAACCCAAATATAATGTTATGCATGAGTTTGAATACCCTATATATTAAGTTTCATATCTGTAGACATGAACTGACAGGAGTTTGGTAAACAAAATTTTATAAACAAAAAATGTATGCTCTTCTAGCACCCCCTCCCAAAAAAAAAATCAACCAAAGGTCAAATAGGCCTTTGTCTGGTAAGTGCATGCCCATTGGCTGATAGGATGGGTGCGGAGGATACTAGAAAGCTGATTAGCTAACTAAAATATTAATAGAAGGTGCGTATATAAAAACGACAGACAACCACAGAGTTCGCGCATAAGCTTGAAGAGACCTAGAGTGGATGAAATGCAAAATATTCAGTGTAGCTTAATCGCCACATTATATATATATATATATATATATATATATATATATAGAGAGAGAGAGAGAGAGGGGGGGGATTCTCTAGGTAGGCATAATTTGGCATAAAGCAAATAAATTTTTTATGCAGAGTTATTGAACCCTGCAAGGTTTTTATTTTATAGATATTTTATTGTCACAGAATCGAGAGACCCCCTATTGATAGGAACTATTATTATAATAAAAAAATATATAATATTCTGTTTGTTGGCATATACAAAAGGTTACAATTTCTATGTTCTTTTTCTTATTAATCCCATGCCATGAAGGGGTCAGCAAAAAGGTTACCATTATATATATATATATATATATATATACATACACACACACGAAAGAATAGGAAATTAACAGAAGAGACTTTAGTAATGAATATGCAGTTTCTATGTGCTAAGAAAAAAAGCAAACATTAAGGAACCTATTCTGGACAAGTATCTTCAATATGTTGCATTTGTTTGTTTTTTGTTTTTTTAATAAATATTTATTGCTTTACTCATTTCTAATCAAATAAATACAAAAGTATCTGCCTTCCTGTGTAGCAAGATATATATATATATATATATATATATAAAATAAATAAAGGCACTTTGTATGTGTGTGTAGTTCATTCCATATGAACTGAAAAGGCTGAACCAATATATATTTTTTTTTAATTTCACACAAATGTACTTTGTGTCTGACAGTTTTCTTAGGTTTTGTATTGAATCCATCAGATAAGTATCGAAAATTGATAATCAAAAAAATCCGATTAGAAAAGGAACAATGCGATTAACACCCTTACACAACCTAACATCAAGTGCATTTGAGAAGTTTTATCACCACAAACAGAAGAGCCTAGTATATATAACAAAAAAAAAAAAAAAACAAGCAAAAAACAAGCAAAAAACAAGCAAAAAACAAGCAAAAAACAAGCAAAAAACAAGCAAAAAACAAGCAAAAAACAAGCAAAAAACAAGCAAAAAACAAGCAAAAAACAAGCAAAAAACAAGCAAAAAACAAGCAAAAAACAAGCAAAAAACAAGCAAAAAACAAGCAAAAAAAAAAGTCGGTTCCTTGATAAAACAGGGGTGCATTCGAAATGCATGGTGGTTAGTAAAAGGCAGACATTCCCTGAACTTACCCCATCCACCTCTAACTCATGACATCATTAAAAGCTTTCATTGTAAATATATTGTCAAATAACACTAATATGCGTGTAAATAACTGAAGACAATCCTGTTGTGTTCCTAATTGTTCCACAAAACACTCAACTAAAATACATTTTTTTTGTATCTGGTTAAGATACGTATCTACTTTCTCCAGTCTAGAACTTTTGGGAATTACGTAAAAATTTCTGACTAATGTAAATAAAAGTATATATTTTTGCATAGATACCTGTACATGCCTTAGGTTTGCAGGTAATAAATAAATTAGGATTCTGTAAATCTTACTTTTATGCTCTATCAAAGTCCACTTACAAAAAAACACCACTGATTGACTCTAGAAACTTTTACCTAATATAAGTAATAAAATAAATAGGTTGATACTTATTCAAAATAAATTTATTTAGAATTAAGATTAGTGGCATGAACAGTTCATGTGAAAGTGATTAGTGAAAAAAAAAAAAAAAAAAGGCACCAGTTTAACAATGTTCTGTATATTTTGATAAAATTAAATACATTTCTCACTGTAAAAGAACAGGATTAAAAAAAAAAAATTGCTATTCAGAATGTTTAAATTTAGAAAGTGATAACCAATTTTAAACATTTAATATTGATTCACAGATGGATATATTTTTATCAATTTATCATGTATGAATATTTTCTTTTAATTTTAGATTTTATTAATAAAATTGAATTCATAGTCTTTGAAACCACACTTGTCTTAAAAAAATAAATAAAAACCCTATAAATAGTCTATAATATAAGTTATAGAGTAAAAATGGAATATTTCATGTTGCAATATTTTTGGCATACTAAAGTATAAGCAAAGATTTGGACGATTACATAATGGGTGATAAAACCAGACTTTAGAGTTGCTTCATAAAATATACCAAATCTCCCTGAATGTAACTATAGCTTTTTGCTTTGACACTAGAAGATCACTATACAAGGCTGATCCTGACTGGATTAAATATTTGCTTTAATAAAAATAAATAAGAATTATACTTTCATTTTGTTTATGCTTGGGACAAACATTTTTCTATTTCAAGGATGGTTCTACACTCCAGATCATAAGTTGGAGCTGGACTACTTAAGATTTCAGAAGTCAGAGTTAATTTATACTAGACTCCGCAGCACAGATTTTTTGCAAACCTTGCTAGTAAAGATTGAAAGTACATCAGAAACTGTAATCAAGAAAATATCGGCAAACAAAATTGTGATGCAATTTCCAACGATAATTGGAAATGTGCCTGATAGGTTTATCCTGAAAAATCGAGATCAGGTTGCAGAGTTAGTTTGGCCAATGATCAAGATTATTTTGTGGTCAAAATAGGAAAACAAAAAGGAGAGAAAAGAAAAGGAATATTCTGAAAATGTGTCCATTTCAATCTGCGGGTTTCAAATGTGATTTCAAACTTGAGAATGATGGTCAGACTCCACTGAAGTGTGACAGTCCAACAGAAAAACAAAAATGTAAACATTTGTCATATCAAGTACAGTTATCTGTATTTAAAACTTGAATACAGAAACCCCTACAAAGTTGGTATTTGTTTTAAACACTAGAAAAATATTTAAAATTAAGAAAAAAAAAAAAAAATTATTCAGAAGTCAAATCATTTGTGCCATTGAATGTTCAAGAGTTTAACAATTTTTATTATGTATTAACACAACCAGAACAGTTTTTTTTTTTTTTTTTTTTAATTGAAAAACGCTTACTATGAATGTAATTTTTCTTTTTACTTGTCATTTCTCTACAAATAAAGGGGATGGGAGAAAATTTTAGCTGTACTCTGGAGGCATCCTTGATTTTATTTGACACTTTCAGTAGTACTTTGAAAACCTAAGTTTTAACTTTTCACTTGCATAAAATAAAGGAATTTCTTTTTGGGGGTGGGTGAGAAACTTAACACTAACATTTTCTATTTAATTTTTTTATAGTCAGGCAAGCAGGGATAGCCCTACTAGACTACAGTATATATATATATAAGATATATAAAACTCAGGATCTTCATGAGTACACTGAAACTTTATAATGACAAATATGAGAAGTGACAGTATCTGGTCTCCTATATAATTATATAGCATCGGTCATTGTTGCTTAGAGATTAAATTACTCAAGTACTGATCAGAGTTACTGATCTCAATGGAAGAAAAGACAAATCAAAAAGACAAGCAAGCCTAACCTTTTGTAAAAAGCAAGAGAAGGCAGCCTATAAACAAAAGGCTGGAAATTGTAATTACTAAGATCAATAAAACCATAAAATCTCAGAAAAGATAATGAAATTGACACCTGAACTGGACAGAGAAATTATCACAATAGACAAAACATTTTGGGGTGACAAAAGAAAAAAAATCATACTATTGTTCAACTTGAATATATATTTCCAATCTTTTTGAAGATTTACTTTGATTGCATTGTTCATTTTTACTTAACTTATGAGTTTAACTCCAGAAAATGAACAAATTTTACAGTATTCATCATAGCAATGCTTTTGATGAAAGTAAAAATTGAGGGTGGGAGGTGCAACCTTAATCATAAAGGAATTCAACTACAGTTTTAGAACAAAACTATGCCAATTTTTAATGGGAGCATATTTTTTTATCCCTTTAAGGCCTTTATGAAAAGACTGAACGCATTTTCAGTGTTCACCATAGAAACCCATTTTTACTGGACTGGATTTGAAATTTGGTGCTCAATCTATCAAAGACTATGAATGGCTTACAATTCATGCATAGCTACACACTTATTCCTTCTAAATTTCAAGTTCATACTTCAGGAAGCCTGAAAATAGATTAACACATCTCATTAATATAAATATACAGATTTATTTTCCTTGTAGTTTGTTCTAATGTCACAATGGATAGAAACACCAAATGTTGAATATAACCCCCCCCCCCCAAAAAAAAAAAACCCCAAGACTTTCAGCTTTAAGCACTTACTTGTCCAGCCATATTGAAAATCTGATACAGCTAAATAGTCTGGATAATTATACATAGAAATTTGTATTTCATGTTTGTTTTTAAACTGTTTTGAAAATATTCCTTAACCATATATACTAAAAAATGTTATCACAAGTAATTGGATAAGTATATTTCATTTTGATCAAAGTCCATTATATAGGATCTGCGTTTGTACTTTATATTAAAATGGAATTATGTTTTACTTTATAACTTGAAAATTATAGAAAATGTAGTGTTTTGAGATGGACACAAACAGATCTTCATTCAACCCCCCCCCCCCAAAAAAAAATGTTAAGTCTTTGTGCTAGTAATATATAAAGTTGTATTTCTGTCTGTTTGTTCACAATTTGATTAATATGTATAAAAAGGTTACCGTTTCACAAATTTTTATACTGAAAACGAACTTTTATACACTCTTACTCTAACATTTATATAATATATATATATATATATATATCAGTTCCTTTAAGAAACTCGTTTATCGTTGAGCACTTTAAGTTGAAATAAAGTCTGTCAATCTAGTTCAGATGCGCAGATCATCATATTAGATCACTGACAAATGTTAACATTTAAAAATAAATGTTTAGATTTCAACAGTATTTCTTGCAGTTAATGGTGGTTGAATGGATTAAGTCCTTGCTAATGGAGTCAGATGGCTTTTGTTTCTGGGTTTGAATCTATCGACCAGTGTTAATTGTGACACCCTGCACTGACGATTCCAAAAAGATGGAACACTAGTGTCTACAGGTATATATATATATATATATATATATATATATATATATATATAAGAAATCTACGTTCAATGAGTAACTTCATTTGCATATTACATTAAAGAAAATCTATTTTAATTAGATTGAAGTTGATAATTGTGTATTGTAATGTAATTGTTTTAATTGATCTATTTAGAAATATTTAGAGTTAATTTATTTTCAATTATTAATAGCCAACAACACTTGCGTTTAAAACTAGAAGCAAACTTATTCATTTAAGCTATGAGAGTTATTTCCCATTTAAGTTATGAAAATTACTTCACATTTGATTTCCATAGACCAAGATTGATGAGTTTATGTTTCTCTAAATCCAAACATTCACAGGAAACACTTATTTGTCTGTAAACACTATCAATAATTTACCCCATTTTTTATCTGTGCCTAAACTAAACGTAGATTCCATGAAAAAAGCTTCTTAGAACTGCACACCTGTGGAACTCTTCGATTTACCTGCTTTCCAGCTATGGCAGTCTTCAAGTCCAATATAAACAAGTTCTTGAGCCATTCCCCTTAAGTAATCCAATTTACCTAATTTACACTTCTAACAATTACTATATTGTCCTTTTGACCACTGTACACTCATTAACTCTTATCAAGGCTCAGCGGCCACTCGAGGATAAGTGGTGATTTCTTTGTAAAAAAGATGGTCACATTTTGTAAAAAGTTAGGATATTTAGTGTATCTTAAACAGTATGTAATTTAAACCTTTGCCTGGTAATGTTTTGGATAAATCCTTCTTTGGAAACCTTTTGATGCTAAATTATTTTTTTGCAATTAGTTTGCTTCCAAGAATTTATGCTAACCAAGTATTGTAGGGATCATCAGTTGTTTACTATGAAAAACTTTCAGATTTATGTGTGTTTATATATATATGCAAGACATTAGTACCTCAAAAAGAAGTCGAGTACATATCTAATATAAAATATCTTTCTGACAATATCTAAAAATGTAATTTTTTTATTTATTTTCTTTGATCCTTTACCAAACAAAAAACAGCAATTATTTTTGACCCACTCAAGAGAATTAGGAATTATGCTAGAGTTTTAAGAGAATCAATAGGTTATCAAATGATTGATCTAATCACTGAATAGATTGCATATTTATAAATAATTCAAGCAATGTTAATTTAAAGATGAAATAAAAAAGCCTTCCCTCTTCAGGGTTGGCAAGCAGGCATTAAAAGAATAGAAATAAAATTAACCGAATGAACATTTTAATTAGAAATGTTATTTCTTGTCAAGTATCAACCTTCAGAGAATAAAAAATGAATAGAACGAAACTATTAAAGTAGGTTATACTTTTCAATTTAAAACATTTTTAGTATATATTTCCAAAATAAACTTAGAATGTCAGCGACTTAAAATTATATATATATATACACACACACAATTTTAAATTAAAACATTGGATTTCAGCCATTGCCTCTTTAATAGGCGGACTTAAAAAAAATTAACCTCCAAGGTTCAACTAAAAATTAAAATAAAAAGTCAAATGATTAAATACTTTTTCATTAATTTGTTTGCTTTATAACAAATCAATACTTTAATCATTTAGCACAGAAATAAGACACCTATTGTAAACAATTCATTGTCTATGATAAAGTGAACACAAGTTGCTATTTCATCCATAGCTAAGAAAAATTAGCGTTTACCCATGAGAATTTCTTTAGTAGAGTTGATGAAAAGTCACCTTGAAATGACATCCATAGATTTGTCAAGAGAGAACCCTTATGGATTGGCAAAAACTTTCAAATTTGTCAGTATAGTAGTTTGAACGTTCTTTGTTTTCTACCCACAAAACTATTCCACACACCAGTAACTTATAACCGCATATTACTGCAATTAGAACATTACAATATTAGAGATTTTTTTTTAACGTTTAAGAAGCCAATACAATGCAGAATTTTTTAAATAAATATTTAAACTCCACTCAATTTCGACGATATAGGGTTTTATCAGGCATAGAAAAAAAAATTTCTTTCTCATGACATGCATCACTAGCTTGGTTTTTTCAACTTACAAATTCCAACTTTAAGCGACACAGAAAAAAAAAAAAAAAAAAAAAAAAAATCTAATTTTATGTGAGCCACATTATCTTCCAAATTAGAACATTTGGAAAAAAGCCGCTAACTCTAACCTTGACACTAGGAAGGAAAAGAAAGTATTTTCATGGATGATGTTTGTCATTAAAATTAAGTTGATTTTAAATGAATATTAAAAATAAAGTTCTGCAGTTCTAAAACTTCCAATTCAAAACCAATGTTATCTGATTTTATAAAAGATAAAATAACGTTTCTTTTATGTCTTTTCCCTGGCTTTGTTAAACTGATACTTAATTGTTACAAAAATCGTTTTCACACGTTTTACTAGTGGAATAAAACTTTGATTGCCTTACTTTAACATATAGTCAACATAACTATCTTGTAGGTTGACGTATATATTTACATATGTCTTTGTGAAATTAGCGAAGAAAAAAGTTTGTGAGAATTAACCAATGTTTTTTTTTTTTTTTAAAGTTTGCCAAGACCAAAAATGTTGGAGTTCAAGACATAATTACATTACAAAGCACTAAATATACGCAAATGTTGGACAGTTGCACGAAGCATTAGTTTACACTAAAGAACCTAATTTACAAAGAAGCAAAATCTTCAATTCTACGTCTCTCCATACCCTGACAACCATGCATAATGCTTGCTCTAATTTCCACGAGCACAAGCCTCTACCGCTTTTCGTTGTTTCTTTCACTTATTTTAAGAGATTCCATCTGCATAAATACCGTTGCAGATGCGTGCATGCTAAACCGCAGATCACCTATTATACGAGAGGCGTGCAATAAGTAATGCCCCTGACCCACTTCCCATAGCAGTAGAGCAACGAAACTTGGCACAGTTATTAGTCTTTCTCTACATAGGAACCACCCAGAGTTATGCATTTCTCCCATCGTTTGATGCAGCTCTGGAGACTGTTTTTGTAGAACACCCTAGGTTGGTCCTCCAACCACGATGCGACTTCAGAAATCAAGGCTGCATCATCTGGGAAACACTTTCCTTTCAAAAACAACTTCATGGCTGGGAAGAGGTGAAAGTCAGAGTGCAAGGTCAGTAGAGTAGGGAGGATGGGGGAGGATTTCATAACCATACACCCGTCCTGATCTGGCGACATACAAGTTGTGGACCGGAGCATTGTCCTGCAGGAGGAGGGTACCTTTGCTGATCTTGCCCCGCCTCTTGATTTTGATAGCTTCCCTTAATTTCCCCAAAAGTGAAGCATAATAGGCTCCTGTAATTGTGGTACCCTTTGCCAGGAAATCTCATCACTACTCCATCCTGGTCCCAGAAGACTGGGAGCATGACCTTGCTAGTTGAGGGCTGTACCCTTGCCTTCTTTGGAGGTGGTGAGTCCAAGTGCTTCCACTGCATTGACTGGGCTTTGGTCTCTGGATCATAGTGATGGACCTAGGTTTCATCCTGTGCAATCAGTCTTCTGAAAAAAAACTTTGATTCATCTTCTTGGCACATATCCAAATTCATTCTCGAGCACTCGACGGGTTCTCGCTTCTGGAATGGTGTGAGCAACCTGGGAATCAATCTGGCAGGCACCTTATGCATATGGTTATGAATGATAGTTTCCACAGACCCTGTACTAATCTCAACATCTTGGGCTATTTGGCAATAGTAATGCGCCGATCTTCCAAAATGGCAGCCTCAACTTGGAGGACAGATGCCTCATCAATGGCAGAAGGGGGGGGGGACCAGGTCTGGGAACTGTTTCCACAGACTTCTGGCCATGTTTGAATTCACGATGCCAGCGTTTTACAAGGTCATATGATGGAGCATTATCACCATAAGTTTCTTTCATTTTATCAAAAGTGTGGCGTGCGTCCTTTCAAATACAAAAACCAGTTTACTGCTCGACATTCAACAGGCTCCATTTCACACCTGACTCAGTTCAAAAACCTGTAAAACAGAAACCTCAATTAGTTCAGAGCTGTAATTTTCCACATAACTCGTAGAGATATAAATCATTTCACATGCAAAATTTCAGCTAGATCAGACAACTGGAAGTGGGTCAGGGGCATTACTTATTGCACACCCCTCGTAATTGAAGAAATGGTTAACTGAACACGCACAACACTAGTTAAAAAAAAAAAAAGACTAAAAGACAAAAAACAGACCCCCCCCCCAAAAAAAAAAAGATAAACAAACTTTACACACTATGACGGCCACACATTGACATGCAGAAGTTTGATGATACCCAGGGTCAAATCTTTGAAGTACAAGTCCTAGTACTGAGAAATATTATGAAAAAGTTATATTAGATAAAAACTAATCAAAAAGTATGTCTAAAAGTTACTGTCCACTATTCTTACGTTTTGGATGCTTTCTGAACCTTATGCAGTGTGCATCTAAACATGAAATATAGCAAGCCTTTTCTGCTGCCATAGTTTAATATAATCAAAACGGCGACATCCATAACGTTATACAACAAATTAACGTTATAAAAAATTTTTTTATTGAAATGCACCGAGACTAAAAGAGTTTTATGAGTGTATGAGTACATGCCAAAAACTGGATTATTTGAAAATCAGACATTTTCTTCATGGTCGAGTGGTTGTAATTTAGGAAATCTTTTGTCTTATCCAAAGAAAATGATTTCCCGTGCCATATGAATCTTTAATTTGCTATTAGCTAATAAATGCAGGCAATGTTAAATTTAAAAACTACTTTTCATATTTCCTTTATTGATGAACAAACTACTTGATGTTGCAATGGTGTTCATTCCTGGTTGAGTACCATGAGCTTCTTCTCTAGCAGATATTACATTTCAAATCAAAACAGACCATGCATGGTGATCCTGAATGAACCACACGAGTATAAAATGCAATTATAGATTAACAGAAATGAACTGTCAGAAATGGTTTAAAAAAATTGGAGTTTTATAAAAACAAAAACAAAACATGCCTGATAAAACATGCAAAATGTTTTTCCTTTGACAGCAGAGCTGAGGAATCCAAAATTAGTGTTTTTTAACAGATTTTAGTTATCAGTATCTCCTAAAATTTCTTTATTCGAGATGTGATAATTTTATTTTAAACAGGTACAATTTGAGTTTATATACATAATATACATTTTCTATAAAAAGGAAGAGACAAAATGAACACATCCTTCCAACCATATATACATATTTAAGGATTGGTGAACCATCTATTAGGTTTTTTTTTTTTTTAACATAGGAATCACCACTTATCAAGTCCAAGAGGCCACTCGAGGATAAGAGTTAAAGAGTGTACAGTAGAAATTGGACAATATAGTAACCGTTAGTAATGGAGATTTAGTAAATTTGTTAACTTACGGAACGGCTCATCAAAAACTTGTTTACTTTAGACTTGAACGATTAGTGAATCTCTTGACAAGAGTTTCCTTTCCAGGGCAATTGCTCTTGACATATCCAAGGCCTTTGATAAGGTATGGCATAAGGGCCTGGAAAGGTTTTCTCAATCATTAAATCATTTCTCTCGATAGGTTCATAAGAGTAGTGGTTGATGGGCAGAAATCAGAGGCCCTCAGTATTAATGCTGGAGTCCCCCAGGGGTCCATCCTGGGCCCAACTCTTCCTGATCTATATCAATGATCTCCCAAAACACATAAATCATTCGTTGACATCTATGTTGATGACAACCATCTATGGCAACACATCAAAGGCCGTAAATGACAAAGTTCTCTAATTCTCTCTCCTCTGATCTTGAGTATGTGGTACAATGGGGGAAGAGGTGGCTGGTCACTTTTAATGCAACCAAAACCAAGCTTCTATCTTTACATCATCAACGCTCTGATCCCCATCTGGCATCAATTGAAATGGATGGCTCTTGTCTTGGGGAGACTCCATGTTTTGACAAGCTTCTGGGTGTGACCTTTACTCTTGATCTAAAATGGAACACATACATCAAATCTGTTGCCAGAGATGCTGGGATCCTTCTACCGCTCCAGAAGATATCTCACTACTGATGCAATTCTCTATCTGTATAAAAGCCAAGTACGTCCAAGGATGGAGTACTGCTGCCACATCTGGGCAGGAGCTGCTAAAAAAAAAAAAAAAAAAAAAAAAAGGCCTATCCTGCCTTGACAGAGTACAAAATAGACTGTGGTTTAGTGGGGGATCCCCTTTTCTCTTCCCTGCAACCTCTCTCCCACAGAAGAGTCGTTGTGAGCCTGTCTTTGTTTTATCGTTATTTCCATGGCAGGTGCTCGTTTAAGCTTCAATCTCCCCCCCCCCCCCGCCAATCTTTCATGATAAACACCCGTCTGGCTGAAACTACTGTCAATAATTTTCCTCACTCTTTATCTGTGCCTAAATCCAAACGTAGATTCCATGAGCAAAGCTTTCTTAGAACTACACACCAGTGGAACTCTGCCGCTTGCCTGTTTCCCACCTGACTACAACTTGGACGTCTTCAAGTCTAACATAAACTCCTGACAAACCACCCCCTTAAGTAAGACTATCAAAACCCCCAATACTAATGATTACTACAATACTATCTCATTGATTACTGTACATGCAATAACCCTTATCCCTGAGAGGCCTTCGGGCCTTGATAAGTGGTGACCCCCCCCTCCCATGTAAAAAAAAAAAAAAAAAAAAAAAAAAAAAAAAAAAATTGTAGTCAGCAGGAAAGCAGAAAAACGGAAGACAATTCCATAGGCATGCAGTTCTAAGAAAGAAGCTTTGCTCAGGGAATCTACGCTTAGGCACAGAAAGAGTGGGGGAAAACTAGTGATAGTGTTTTCTGCTAGACGGGTGTTTCTTGTGAAAGTTTGGTGAGGGGGGGGGATCATAGAATGGAGCCCAGCCAAGCACCTGCCATGAAAATAACAATAAAGCAGAGACAAATTTGCAACATCTCTTCTGTGAGAAAGAGGTTGCAGGGAAGAGAAAAGGACATCCCCCACAAGGCTATGAAGTCTATTTTGAACTATTAAAGCAGGATAAGTCCTTTCTAGCAGCTCCTGCCCAGATGGTGCAACAGTACTCCATCCTTGGACGTACTTGGCTCATATAGATAGAGAATGGCATCGGCAGTAAGATATCTACTGGATCAATAGAAGGATCCCACCATTTTTCCAGTGTCCTTGGCAATGGATTTAATGTATGTTCCATTTAAGATCAGGAGTAAAGGCCAAGCCCAGAAGCTTATCAAAACATGCGGCCTCCTCAAGACGAGAGCTATTCATTTCAATTGATGCCAGATGGGGATCAGGATTAATGATGCAAAGATAGGAGCTTGGTTTTAGATGCATTAAAAGTAACAAGCCACCTCTTTCACCCTTGTACCACTTGCTCAAGATCAGAGGAAAGAGAATCAGAGAGAACTTGGTCGTTTACGGTCTTAGATGTGCTACCATAGATAGTGTCATCAGCATAGATGTCTACGAATGATGTAAGGATGTGATTTGGAAGATCATTAATGTAGATCAGGAAGACGTTGGCCCCTCTTTTCACATGTTTGTTATCTGCCCTTTAACACAAAGCATCCTTTTTATCTGGTGTAATATGAACCGATATGATAATCAGTTGATTTTTCCTCAACACACAAGTAATAAATATATAAACACAAACAAATATAAATAAATATACCCCCCCTCCTCAGAATCTGATTTGGACCAACCTAGTCTTTTGCAATGCCATCCAATATCTTATTGACATTACTGATATTTTAACTTCATTTTGGCTTTTTAATTCACTAAATTCTGTTAAAATGTTAGTTTTTTGTGTAAAAAGAATGTTTATTTTGTGTCAATTTTTTTTTAAAAAGTTTACAACATTAAAAAGGTTTGGTCTAATAAGAAAAAACAAGTCCATTAACAAGAGAATGACCTCTAAATACATATGTGGAAGGAAAGACAAAAGCATTCTTTAATGAAAGGAGTCTTCTGGTTCTACTTCTGTGCATTTTGAATCATTTGAAGTATAACAGGAGTCAAGATGAGATTGAGGATGCACAAGAGATAAAAACCAGGAAAAGAGAAATATAAAGTGAGAAAGAGGGAAAGAAATAAAAATAAAGCTGATTCAGCAGAAATCTAAAAAAAAAAAAAAAAAAAAAAAAAAAAAAATTGGGCCGCACGTTTATAACGTTTTATTTAAAAATTTTTTTTTTTTTTTTTTTACAAGGTGGGGTTATGTCATCGCCCCCAACCTCGAGAGACAATGGATACCCCCTGTGAGGGTGGCTGTGCCTGTAATTGTGAAGCAAGGGTTGTACAATCCATCCCCAGTCACCTGAAAACAATGCTGAGATAAACAGAGAACACAGCACCTGGTATTTCTAAATGGAAATTCTAGTACTGACTAAGTTCAATGCTGCTTAATTTTGGTATTCTAATGGGAACCAGCATGTCAAACATGATAAGGGCATACAAGATAGGGTTAAG
This sequence comes from Euprymna scolopes, assembly GCF_053919585.1. NCBI lineage: Eukaryota > Metazoa > Mollusca > Cephalopoda > Sepiida > Sepiolidae > Euprymna > Euprymna scolopes. The sequence goes on from NC_136490.1 coordinate 13,615,840, forward strand.
GAAATAATTATATACCTATATATACTAAGAAAACTGAATCTTGTAGGTATGAAGCCACTTGATATAAAGAGCTGACAATGTCACAAAAACAAGTAAAGGCCTATTGATATTAGTCTTGAAAAGATGATTACAGGAAGGAAGAAAACAGTCAGCAGGAAGAGAGTTCCACAAGTCTATAGTTCTTAAAAAAAAAAAAAAAAAAAAAAAAAAAAAAAAAAACTATTGGAAAAATCTGTATTACAATAAGGTAATAAAACAAATTGATGGAGAGTATTAAGACTAAACAGATCAAGCGAACTGGAACAAAGGAAGCAGATCAGACAATTCTGAAGAATATGGAAATCCAATTTTTCTAAATTGGAAAAGTAAAAACAGAATTCCACTTTCTGAAATATATATATAAGCATTCCATTAAGAAATAGTGATCTTTCATACCTGCCTATCACTCCACACACAAAATATTCTATGAAAAAAAATCTGCAGTAAGATTAGATATAAAATCATTCTATAAAAATCTATTCAAAAACAAAATACATCCAAAGAAAACGAAACAAAATGCTGGGGAATGCAGTAAAATGTAAACATTTTTGTAAGTTTTGAAAATATGTTTAACAAAATATCTAAAGGCTTTTGTTATGGCTTTAGAACTTAGTTTTTAATTATAAATCTGTAAACAAAATGTCAAACATATCTAACTATATTTTAATCTATTGTTTACATAAAAGTTATGACTTCATTTATTTATAAATTATTAGCTTCTGTTTTGTGAGACTATGGAGTTCTGTACTTCAGATTAACTTATTGCCAAATTTTAGCGTCTTGTGATTGTACAAACACAATCTGGATCAACAAGCTTTGTCAGATGTAGATTGTGTCTAGTTCCGAGAGACCTATTTCAACCATCTGTGCTCTCGTGTAACATACCTTCACAACACCTCCAGCAGTTACAATCTGGAGCCACAGACTCCCAGCCGATTAGGTTGATGCCACCTGCATCCATGTCTTACTTGCAAACATCCTTGAAACTGAACAGGTGTTCCTGTTAGTCTGGAGCTGGTGAACTCGCCGAATAGGTCTTCTGGGATCCTCCAATTGTTCAGTCATCAGACATGGCCAAACCATTGAAGTTGTCTTGAGGTGAGCAAAGCAAACATGCTATGTCAGCCTGATTAAAAACATTGTTAGAGACAGGGACCGTCCAGGTGATTCCAAGGATTCCCGTAAGGTTGTGTTGGGAGTAGAGGTTCCAGGATTTTCAGAATCCGGTACAAGTCATGTGCTTTATATAAAACAAGTCTTCAGAATATGATTAAAATGATACAGGATTGTGGGTTTGTATTACTGTACACAGATTCGAAAAAGTTGTCAAAAAACAAATATATAACAAATAAATGTTATCAAAGGCAAGATAAGTTACTTTTCTGCCAAACTGGATATATTTTTTGTGTTTTTATTCAATGTAACATATTTATTCAGCTCGAAAACATACAGTGTTTACCGATGTATTGGAACATTCAGATGACGTCTGATACTTTCTTTCTTACGGTAAGTTTGGGAAAAGGTGTTATGAATAAAAAAAAAACGAATAAAATACTGTTAAAAACTCGCTCAATATGTTACCGTGACATAGGTTGACATATATTCGGCGGGTTTTTAATAGTATTTTGTATAGTTTTTTTTATTTATAACCCCTTTTCCCAAACTTACCGTGTTAAAGAGGGTGTGAGACGCCATCTTGAATGTTCCAATACATCGGTAAGCACTGTTTTTCGAGCTGAATAAATATGTTACATTGAATAAAAACACAAAAAATATATCCAGTTTGGCAGAAAAGTAACTTATCTTGCCTTTGATAACATTTATTTGTTATATATTTGTTTTTTGACAACTTTTTCGAATCTGTGTACAGTAATACAAACTCACAATCCTGTATCATTTTAATCATATTCTGAAGACTTGTTTTATATAAAGCACATGACTTGTACCGGATTCTGAAAATCCTGGAACCTCTACTCCCAACACAACCTTACGGGAATCCTTGGAATCACCTGGACGGTCCCTGTCTCTAACAATGTAATACAAACCCAGGATTGTCATTTAAGTTAAAAAAAAAAATTTTTTTTAAATTCTTTCAAATATTTTGTATAATCTAACAGGTATAATGAATGAGATGAGCTACCCATGAAGGACAGGTCTGGCATGCAGCTGCATTAGGACCACAATCTGACTAATAGAAATGCAGGAAAAGTCAATTGGTAATTTCTGCATCTGTTATTTCCATGGCAGGTGCTCCTCTGAACTCCAATCTCTGGTCCCCCCTCGCCAATCTTTCACGAAAAACACCCATCTAGCTGAATCCACTGTGAAAAATTTCCCCCATTCTTTATCTGTGCCTAAATCAAAATGTGGATTCCATGAACAAAGCTTCTTTCTTAGAACTGCACGCCTGTGGAACTGTTCCGTCTGCCTGCTTCCCACCTGACTACAACTTGAACCGCCCCCTTAAGTAAATACTTCAAATCTCCACACTAACGTAATGTACTTGAAATAACCCTTATCCCTGAGTGGCTTCCGGGCCTTGATAAGTGGTGATCACTCAAAAAAAAAAAAAAAAAAAAAAAAAAAAAAAAAGGACGTGTCGAGTGTGAAACTAAAAGTCCATGGATGGCGAACGTTGCTTCTATGCATGTGTAGGATGCAAAAATTACTTTTTGTAACAATTTAAAGCTTTTTTAAAAAGAATTTACCATAAAAAGAATTTTCAGCTAAATATTTACTAAATAAAGGATCCCAGAAACCTATTCAGCGAGTTCACCAGCTCCAGACTAACAGGAACACCTATTCTGTTTCAAGGATGTTTGCAAGTAAGACATGGTTGTATAAATATTGACAAATGTAACGATAAAATTCTATTTTTGAAACAATTCCTTTTAAAACTAGATTAAGTCTATACAAAATTAGAATAGTTAGGTGATCATTCAATATGCTTCATAAATAATGCAAACAAGTGAAAATTCCATTAAAAATTAACATACACATGATTACTAACCACTATCCGGCTCAATAATTAATGTGGCATTTTATTTTTACTATTAAAAAAGTATCTTTTAAAGAGATTCATTCACGCAAGTAAATTGAAAATAGGTGGAGTCACTTATAAGAGTCAATTATATACATTTAAAGCATACAGATTTATAATTAATATTAAATACAAAAAGATTAAGATACTCTAAGTGCTTTTCTTTCTAAAGATATGTCAAGTAGTTTGAGATTATATATATATATATATATATATATCTCCTTGTAACAATCTGTTTTGAATTAAATCTATTTCAAGAAATTCATACTAAAATTAAAACAGTTCATTAATTCAAGGTTTCGAATAAAAGGTCTTCAAAAAATGTAACAGTTTCTGTTACAGGACATAAGTCTCAACTCAGAAACTTGAAAAAAAAAAAAAAAAAAAAAAAAAAAAAAAAAAAAAAAATCTAAATTCTAATAATTTCAACTATAGATCCTAAAAAGGATTTTACTGAAAATATCTTTAAACCAATTAAATTCAGTGTCTAACAACCATTCTATTTCTTCTACATAATACAAAAATTGGTGCTTCTACACTAATAGAACGAAATTTTGTAGATAAATGGAGTTTTCAGATAAAAAAAAAAAAAAAAAAAGTTCTATTTTTTTTTTGGTCAATTTTGATAAACTCCAATGTTAGCTTCCAAATTATGCAATCCAAATTACCTGAATATTACTGAATTATTAAAAACTTTAATCGTGTAAGCAGGTGAAAATTGTGGCCATTTTGTTTTTATAAAATAAATCGAAACGGAAAATTACCTTCCTTTTGAACTCCTGTGTCTTACATAAGCAAATACGATAGTTTTATTGAAATTCTATTTTTAATAATTTTCTACTTTAATGATTTTCGTAATTTTTTGGATATAGTAATAAAAAGAGGAATATGTAGATACCATTGTCTTCATGTGAAATTCAGTATTACGATTTCCGAAATTTCGTTCTGATAGTGTGGAAGCGCCCCAAAATCTGTAAAAAAAATCCTTATAAAAGGGAGAGTACCAGAAAATAGCTTCTGAGTCCTTAGTTATTCCCCCTTAGTTAATTGAGGGGGAAGATAGAAAAGATTAAATAAATGAACAATTTAAATTATGTTTTTATTAAAACGACAAAATTTTCATTTGATATAAGGAAACGCATTTTGTATAAATTTGAACTTTAGTAAATATTTGTTGGGCTTTTATATCAAAAGATAAACTAAACCTTTTTAAAATTATCAAAAACTGAACTGCAAGGAGATTAAAAAAACTAACGTTGGTTCTTGTTTGTGTTGAACGTATCTAACGACCCCAACCCCATTTTTTTTTTTTTTTACTAAATTTTATTCACAAAATAACCGAGTCGCGAGTCGGTGTGTCAAACTTCGTGAAAAATATTGAATAATTAGACAGTCTTTCCAAGCGTATAACTACTCGAAAAATGTAATTCAAACCCTAATTTTTTTTCAATTAAAGGGGCAAGGACCAAGATTTCATAAAAAAAAAAATTTATTTTTTTAGTATACTGAAAATATATTTTTAACATTAAAAGAAATACTGCAATAAAATGTTAATGTTTTAGTTGTATTTATCTAGCATTGTCCGGTTTGAGGGCTTAGAAAAAAAAAAAAAATTCAAAATATAGTCATCATATTCACAATTAAAAATAGAATCTTTTCGTATTAGTTTTGATTTCAATAAAAATTGGACAAACAAATAAAACAAAATAATTCAATGTACATTTTTCAAAGTTACACAGGTGAGAAACAGATACAAGATTTGACAGTTTTATAAATAGAAATGACTAGCATTTCAGCCCGGCGTTGCCCGGGTGTTTGGAGGTGTATGCTGAGCAAAAAAAAAAAAAAAAAAAAAAAAAAAAAAAAAAGTGTAAATTTTTTTTTAATTTGACCCCTTAAAATTTATAGTTTCGGGCTCAAATCACTTTATTAAGTTAGATCCAGGTTCAAGGAACCTATATCTAAAATTTCAAGTGTCTAGACCCAAAATTGTCGGAGGAGTTTGGTAGAGTTCTTAAAGGCCAAATCGTTGAAATTTGACCCCTTAACAGCCAAATTTCTGGCTGACACCCGTCACATCGATTTTCCCAAATCTCAGTACCCGGTATTTCAAATTTCGAGTCTATAGACTAAAAATTGACAGAGTTATTGCGTAGGGAAATGTACACAGACAGACAGACACGTTCACTTTTATAGATATATAGATTAAATGTTTCTTGGAAGTCGCATTCAAAAATGAAACCACAATAAAATCTGCATGAAATTTTCTGTAATAAATTTGTTTTATAAAATAAAAAAAATAGTTTCAGTTTTTCCATTTTATTTTTGATTTCAATATCCCAATGTGGAAAATCTTACTGCAATCCGTTTTCTTTCTTCAGCGTTTTGGATATTAAAACGTTTAGTCTTTAAATAATTCAGTGTGAATTTAAATTTCATCAATTGAATTCAAAGTTACTCAGATGAGAAAACACACACGAAATCTGAATAGAGATTATATATAAAAAAATAAGGCCATAAAATGTTCAATTGTTTAACATTTAATTGTAAGAGTCTTTTTTCCTTTCTTTCTTGGACAACAATCAGGTAATTACTGAGCACTATGTCCAGCCTTGTGCCATATTTGGCCTCATGTGGAGGAGAGAATAAACACCATTCATTGAAGAATGAGAAAATGTGTTCTTTTCAATTCAAAGCAAAGCACAATTATATCTGTTCAATTCCCACAAGTATTTCCTTAACCCCCCCTTCTATAAGGAAAAGATCAAGAAACGCAACTACCTCAACCACAATGTATTATTTACCAATAAAACCATTTCAATACAACATTGGCAATCATTTCATTTATTCTTTACTTTCTTACAAAATAAAATATTCCAACGAATATTGAAACAGAAAATGTTTTGTTTTTTGGCTTTATAGTCCAAGAACATTTTTTTTTTATTCTTTAAATGTGGGAATATAACAAATGATAAAATACAATAATGACAATGGCCAAAAAGAAAAAAAAGATTTTGGGGAATTATACTTTCTACATAGAAATTCTAGTCTATAGACACAAAACAGCACTTTTAATGGTTCAATGATTCTGGGTTTTCACTAGTTTTCCTAAAACAAGTCGTAAACATTTATGCATGTAGACATTTACCTTCATCAAAACATAATTTATGCTCCAGTTGATTACAGCAATAAAAAGAAGTTTAATGTTGTAGAAATAAGGAGTTTATTCAGATCATTGTAATAATTTGCCCTTTTATCTACCATTTTTTATATATATATATATATATATATATATATATATATATATATATATTGTAACCTGGATAAGAGATTTTCTCTGGTCCCAAATTAGAGCCCGTGTTAATGTACAGTGTAACCCAGATATAAGAGCGGTAGAGACAATAGAGGAAATCTCTTATATCAGAGTTACTGTTTTTATTTTACAACCTCAAAATAAAAACATTCAGCTCTACAAACACATTAAGCAATTTTTATTCCTTTTTTTTTTTTTGCTGTGCGTGCGGCATGGTGTATATTTATGCCTGTTTTACATGTTGGCATGGATTGATGCCTTAAAAAAAAAAAAAAAAAAAAAAAAAAAAAAAAAAAAAATGGACTTCCAAACTCCCATCTCTGGTCAGATCTTTATTCCTTTCTTGCAAACCCATCTTTAATAACTTTTTCCCATGTTTTCTGTGGTCTTCCCTTGCCAACTGACACCACTATCGAAATTGTTCTAAATCTCAATCCAAGAATTTTTCTCCGTTCTTCCAATGTGACCAAACCAATTGAACCATGAAACTTCTATTCTATATACATCTCGCTATACTGTTCAGATTTAATCTTTCTAAAGTCAAGTATTATATATCCGTCATACCTCCCATACAACACATCAACCCACACTGTTTCACTTCCATACATTATCGCATTGCCTACACATGCCTTATAAATTCTTTTTGTCAACAGAGAACACTCATACTCGCAGGGACAAGCGACGTTGCCTGGGATTGAAGGAGGATCAATGAAGATTTCCCACCAGTTATCGAAATATTTTTCAGTCACTTCGACTAATTGCCTGCTCTAGTTAGGAACCCACTGTGGTGCACCAGGAGGAAACTTCACATGCCTTCCCGAAATGACTTAGTTCATAATATGTTGTAGTCTACATTGCACTGTAGAGAACCTGTTGATTTTATGATTCAATGGCTTGAATTAAAGTTTAAAATTCAAAACTTAAGTTTCATGGTTCAATTGTGTTATAAACAAAAACATCTATTTTTAATGTATCCCTGTCTTATCAATGAACCTAAATTTGATTTTATATGCTAAGCACTTCTATTGGTGCGGTGAGAAAACTTCAAATTCACTTGTGATTTTAGACTTTATAAGGCGTTAACTTTGTTCAAAATTTGATTGTTCCATTAATCAAAAATATCCGGTTATCGATACTTATCAAAGGAATTCTGACAAAACCGACCTAAAGAACACTACCAGACAAAGCATATTTGTAATTTCATAAAAATTTGCACAGCTGCTTTGGAGTCCAGAAGAATGAACTCCCAGACAAGCTGCCATATATATATATATATATATATATATATATATATATATATATATACACACACACACACACACACGTCCAAGCATTTTATTTCCTTTTGATGGATTAATTGTTGCTATTTCTGATGAGTTAAGGACAAAATAAATTTACTGATGGATATAATAATTAAGTGATTGATTGTGCTACAAAATATATACTGTCAAGAATTGTAAATGTCAACTGAATTAAAGGAATAAATTGTAAGATGTTCAACATCATGAAATTTGGAATATAGACATTTGTCTATATATATATATATATATATATATATATATATATATATACACACACTTCAGAATAAAATTATCTAACAATCAACTGGTATGGAAATCTGTGATAAGTTTTACAAAATATTATTGTCAGTAATATTCTATAAGTACTATCCCACCTAAATAAAAATTGCTCGATATACAAGATAGAACAAATAAATCAAATTTTAGTCATTCAATGAATTTTAAAATTTATGACGTGAAATGTTTGAATTTCAAATCAAAAGATTTTTATTATTCTAAGTAAGATAAATAATACATTTGAAATAACTCCTTATCCTATAGGATTTCGATGTCTAACCATCTCTTCAGAGAAAATATTAGCAAATAGTTATAATAGTTTACACCTTATTTGCTAAAGTCAGTGAGACATGGAAAAAAAAAAAATCACAATTAAAAGTTACATGTCAGAGTAAGGGAAGTTAATGAAAAGGATATAAAAATTCACATCCAAATTGCATGGTAAAATCCAAAGTGAATGTCTCTGATAGCAGTGTGGTAAAATGATCCAAACTGTATTTTGAGTAATACACAAATTTTGAAACACTTTTCTAGAAAGCTATAACTACTTTCTATCATTTGGATTATTGAAACTACTATTCTCGTTTCAGATGTTATTCTGTTTTAGTCAATATTAACTCCAACCTTCTCCAGACTCATGACAAATAAAATAGAAATTAAAATTCAGTTTTAAGGGACACGCTTCTGGAACTCGAAGGCTCAATCCTCAGTGCTGCCGATATTAAGAATACAATTGCAAATTCCTTGAAACTTCTGTAATGGCTGATGGCAAGCATGCTACCACCATTTGTTTCATACAAATCCCAGATTTTGACAAACATTAGAGTTCGACAAAATACACCTGCAGAAGGTCAGAAGTTACATGAGAAACATTATGTGAATAACACACGAGATGAAAACAGTAATCTGAATAATGCCAACAATACAAATTATCTTCATCTAAAGAATTTAATGATTATTGACTTGAAATTTAAAATCTCCCATGTTTAATGCTAAATAATTTTATTGATAAAACTGCAACAATCATTATCACAAATCACTAAAGTAGGTTTATTCTTATTTACTAGAGTCTCCACAAGGGCAGGGTTAGACAAGGTCGGTTTTTAATGTGGGGAAAATCCAGGTAAAAAAAAAAAAAAAAAAAAAAAAAAAAAAAAAAAAAAAAAGGCATTCTGGATAACAAAAACAAATTGCCTCAGTCATGAAAGATTTCTCCACTGACAGAAAAGGTGAAGTTTAGCATCAGAACAGATACTACACTGATTTTGGCCCGAAGGCAGAGTTTTTAAAAGCAGGTTTAATGTTTGCCACAAAAGTTTGAAAGCAAAGCAACTCATTGTATTGTTTTTCACAAATCAACTTAAAGATTTAAGACTTTAAAATTAGTCGAGTTTAAGATTACTTTCATGAAATCTAAGTCTATTCTATTTTTTGCGCTTTTGTCAGTCTTACCCCCACCCCCATTTTTTTTTTTTTTTTTTTGTTTTTTGCCATTAACCGTTTTTTTGTTTCAGTATTTTTTGAACAAGTTTCATGTTGAAAACCCAAACTCATCAATAGTTAAAGATATTTTTTACAAATTGAAGCAGTTCTGTTAAAGTATTTCGATATTGGACTGTTCATAGTTATTTTGAGGATAGGTAGTGCATCAGTACCCTGAAAAGAAAAAGAAATTACACTTCCTCCACGTGGCTTAACTGCTTGCTTGGAATATTATGCGGTATATAAAGTGTTTTTTCTCTAGACATATTGCAAATGATTTTTACTGGAAAGTTTGATTGGTTTCGTCAGGCCATCATATTCGATCCCAAAATAATGTCGCTCCTTGTAATTTTTTTTTTTTTTTCACATGGGTGTCACCACTTATCAAGGCCCAGAGGCCACTCAAGGATAAGGGTTAATAGGTATACATTAGTCATTGTGATTTTAGCATAGTAAACAGTGGGAATTTTGTAACTTGGATTACTTAGGGGGACGATTCAATTAGAACTTGTTCACATTGGACTTTTTTTTTTCATAGGTATCACCACATTATCAAGGCCAAGAGGCCACTCAAGGATAAGGGTTAAAGAGTGTACAGTAGAAATTGGACAATATAATAATCATTAGTAATGAAAATTTGTTAAATTTGATAACTTATATGGAACGGCTCATCAAGAACTTATTTACGTTAGACTTGAAGACAACCATATTGTAGTCAGCCGGAAAGCAGGAAAACGGAAGACAATTCCACAGGCGTGCAGTTCTAAGAAAAAAGCTTTGTTCATGGAATCTACGTTTAGGTTTAGGCACAGATAAAGAGTGGGGGGAATTATTGATAGTGTTTACAGCTAGACGAGTGTTTCTTGTGAAAGTTTTGCGAGGGGGGACCATAGATTGAAGCTCAGTCGAACACTTTCCATGAAAATAACGATACATCAGAGAAACTCGCAACATCTCTTCTGTGAGATAGAGGTTGCAAGGAAGAGAAAAGGACATCTCCTACGAAGTCTATTTTGAACTCTATCAAGGCAGGACAAGGCCTTTCTAGCAGCTCCTGCCCAGATGTGGCAACAGTATTCCATCCTTGGACGTACCTGGCTCTTATATAAATAGAGAATTGCATCAGCAGTGAGATATCTACTGGATCGATAGAAAGATCCCACCATTTTTCCAGCGGCCTTGGCAACAGATTTGATGTACGTGTTCCATTTAAGATCAGGAGTAATTGTCAAGCCCAGAAGCTTGTCAAAACTTGAGGCCTCCTGAAGACGAGAGCCATTCATTTCAATTGATGCCAGATGGGGATCAGAATGTTGATGTAAAGAGAGAAGCTTGGTTTTAGATGCATTAAAAGTAACCAGCCACTCCTTTCCCCATTGTACTACATGCTCAAGATCAGAGGAAAGAATTGGAGAGAACTTGGTCGTTTACTGTCTTAGATGTGCCACCATAAATGGTAGTGTCGTCAGCATAAATGTCTACAAATGATGTAAGGATGTGATTTGGAAGATCATTAATGTAGATCAGGAAAAGAGTTGGGCCCAGGATGGACCCCTGAGGGACACCGGCATTAATACTGTGGGCTTCTGATTTTTGCCCCTCAACTACTACCCTTATGAACCTATCAGAAAGAAATGATTTAATAATTAAGACATTTCCAGCTATACCATAGCTAGAGATCTTATGAAGTAAACCTTTATGCCATACCCTATCAAAGGCCTTAGATATGTCAAGAGCAATTGCCCTAGAAAGGTTGCCTCCGTCGAGAGATTTGCTAATCCTACGAGATATAACTGTAAGCACATCTGCTGTAGATCTAGCAGAACGGAAACCATATTGAGTGTCACTAAGAAGGTTATTTTTGTTGAGATGGTTGATTACTTCTGTATTTAACACAGATTCCAGCAACTTACTCATGACGCACAGGAGACTTATTGGCCTGTACTGAGAGGGAGATGAGTGATCACCTGAATTCTTAAATACAGGGCATACTGATGAAATTTTCCAGGGAGATGGGAAACTATACTCCTTAAGACAACGTTTAAATAGTTTTGTAAGTATGGGCGCTAGTTCAGGTTGAAGTTTTTTGAGTACTATAATTGGAATACCGTCCGGGCCAGTTGCTTTACTGGAATCAAGGTTTTTGATTAGCTTGGCAACATCACGTACAGATATACGTATATCACATAGTGTTTTCAGATACAGGAGGAAATATTGGGGGTTGGCGGCCTTGATCGCAAAAGGTAGAATTAGCTGCAAAGTTCTTGACAAAGAGTTTGGCTTTGTCTGATGCTGACGAGATTACCTCAGGTCCATTGATGATAGTTGGGATGGAGCACACGCTTCTGTTCAGAATTCTGTTTGCTATTTGCCAAAACTGATGGGAACCAAGCCGCTGCTCAGCTACTTTGGACTTAACAGATTGAGCATACAACCACCTTGCGCTCTTTATTACTTTCTTACAATGGTTGCTGGCAGTCCTGAAAGCGGCTTTAGTTTCCATACATCTATTACGTTGGAAACAGTGGAAAAAGTGATTTCTGTGCGCAATGGCAGCAGCACATTCTGGAGAGAACCATGGCTGGCTGTTAGGTTTTTGCTGAAACTTTTGAGGGTATGAAACGATCAATACCTACAATTAACCATTCCGTCAGGTCTAATACTATAGAGGACACATCCTTTTTAAATATGGAATGCAGAGGTAGATCAGTTATAAATGTATGGAAGCTATCCCAGTCAGCCTTAGTGTATCGATATACTGTACGATGGAGAGGTACGTCTGGGGACTTATTACATTTCATTTTTATCTTAATTGATACAACAGAGTGGTTGGAAGATCCAAGAGGCGACAGAACAGAAACTGAACATAGTTCAGGGCAAGTTGTGAGAAAAAGGTCTAGTAGGCTCGCATACTGGCCGTCATTGTCGGGCACACGGGTGGGTTCCTGAACAATCTGAGTGAGGTCATAGGCAATGGAGAAATCATGACAGAACCTCCCCTCATCATCGGTCTTGTTTGAGTGGGTCAACCATTCGACGTTGTGAACATTGAAGTCTCCACATACGTGAATGTTAGCTGAATGTTGTAATCAAAAATTGCAATCCTACTGAGAGAATGTACAACTTATTCACATCAATCGCTGTGGTTGACAGTTCCTTGCATGATTCGTATCAGGTTAATGAGTTTATAATTATTTCCTGACAAACATCTAGCTTTGCATTCATTTAATTTACGAGGATATCCTGTTCCTCAGTCAGATTTAAGGTTTTGTTTTTCGAATCATGACTACCCATACCGACTGGGATGCTGATTTCATTTGATCTCTCCATATAACATTCCATGTTTATATACTTATCAATGATTACTATGGACATTTTGAAGTAGTTCTTTAGCATTTATAAGATATCTAAAAAGTATAAATTACAAATCCAACATTAACTCAAATTAGACATTCCTTTTAAATTATTTTCTGCACGGCTTTCTCTGGCTTGTCAACAATGATTCATTTGAAGGAAATTCAATTCCAAACTGAAAGTTCTTGGAATATGTTCAAAACTTTTACAGTTAAACTTTGTCTTGTTTGTAATAAGATTTGCCTAATAATATTAATTTATCCTTATCCATGTTAAGTATTATAGGGTAAGTTGATATATATTTCTGGAACGATGTACTTATCCAGAGACTATAAATTTAATTACATCTAACACGTTAGGGGATAGCAATTTGTGAAGTAATAGGTGTGTCACAAATTTTGCGAAAATATTGAATAATTCGATCCTCTGTCTTTCTAAGCTTATAACTACTCGAAAAAATGTCATTCAAACCCTAATTTTTTTCAATAAAAGTAGCAAGGACCAAGGTTTCATTTTAAAAAAAAAAAAAAAAAAAAAAAAAGTTTTAAACTACGGACTTTACAGGTAAATTTCTAAAAAACACCCGTTTTAAATTTGAATATCATTTATTGATCTTTTATCTTCAATTTGTGATATATAAAACTTTGGTGAGTAAATTAATTATTTTTTAATGGACATTTCAAAATGGGAGGGGCGTGAATTAAAAAAAAAAAAAAAAAAAAAAAAAAAGTTTGTCTAAAATATTATATTCGGTTTATCGGAAAGAGCATAAAATTTCACATTGACCCTGAAAATATCGTAAAAATAAAATCAATAGAAAACTTGATAGATTTTTAAAGTTTAAAAACTGAAAAATACTGAACTCATAAAATTCAATTAATTTCATTACTGTTTAATAAAAATATTTCTATTACTTTTTATACAACTTTAATAGTTTATTTTGGAAGTATAATCCATAGAGAAAATAAACAACCCATTTTTAAAAGAGAAATTACGAGTTATATTTTATTTGCAGTTTCATGTTAGGGGTGTCAAATCCTACAAAAACTCCGATACACCTAGTGAAGTAATGAACCCAGAATCAGAAAGTCTACTTTTATAGCATACTCTGCTATTGCTAATTTTATTAATTATAGTACTTTTGTCTCGATTATAGCTGGTCTGCAAAGCTGCAACAATAAGTAGGTACTATTAAAAAAAAAAAAAAAGAAGTGTTCAATAACTTTGATGACCACTAATATACAATATGTAGGTATGTGTGATGGCTCTGAATATATTATATATATAACACACTACTTTTATTGTCAACAAAATTGGTGAAATTGACCATTTTTCAACCGAATCGATTGATTATCTGCTCTAGTTGCCGACTCAATATGGTGGACTGGAAGGAAGCGTCACATATCTACAGTGATAGTCTACAACACATTGTAGACCACATTAGGGAACCTACTGTTGATTTTATAAAGTTATTTATATTTAATGGTTTGAATTAGTTTAAAATGCAAAAGTCAGGTATTATGGTTCAATTGTACTCTAAATATGCCTGTTCTCTCAAAGAACCTCCTTTTGATTTTATAAGCCAGACCTTTCTGCTTGTGTGGTGATAAAACTACTAGAATGCACTTATTCCAGTCTGTATAAGGCTGTTAACTTTGGTCTTTGGTCAAAATCTAACATTTTGTAATCAGATTTTATTTTATTAATTTTTAATAAAAATCACAGGCATTCCGATACAAAACCTAAGAACATTCCCAGACACAAAGTACATTTGTGAAAAAAAATTAAAAAAATTGGCCTAGCTATTTTGGAGTCCATGAGTCCACTCATTCACAGGTCACACACAAAAGCACATGCAAAGTGCCTTTTATATACAAGTAGAGATATATATCCATACACAGGTGCAACCGAGAGTACCCTTGGTTCCGAAGCAATTTTGCTAGATTGTTTTGAACTATTTGATTTTGCTGTAATAATTATACATTGACCAGGTCTCTAAACAACCAGAGATTGTTGAAAAAGTTTTTCAGCAGTTGACTTTTTCTTTGATAGAAATAGACATTTATGTTGAATACCGCGTGCCTGCTATTGAATTTGTCGCAAAAGCATAATCATAGGTAAATTTAGGCAAAATGTATCAAAAAGACTACCATCACTACCACACCAATAGATGCAGTGTAAACAAGCATTAATGGTAGCTTATACACAGAGCCATCTATTAGTTGCCTAATGAACTTGGATAGCAACAACACGATTATCAAGTTCCCTGTTAGGAGCATGTCCACATAAAAACAGGTGTAAGACAGCATAAAAATTGACGTTGCACCTGTAAAATATATATAAGTATATTCCAAATTTCATGATGTTAACCATCTTACAATTTATTCCTTTAAGTACGTTGATATGCACAATTCTTGACAGTACTTGTTACGTCACATAAAATCATTCTGCACTACGAAACAAGTACTGCCAAGAATTGTGCATATCAACTTAAAGGAATAAATTGCAAGATAAATTTGGAATATAGACTTTCATTTGTTAAATTCTATAATTACATTGAGTTTCATAAATTAAGGAAAAGTATAAATTAGGTACAGCCCCCCCCCCAAAAAAAAACCGGACCCCAACTAATTAGGCCTCGTTTCTTAGTGTTTTGTCCGAATGAAATGAAGCTTTGGTCATAACTAGTTTATTATATTAAAAACTAGACATCAAAACACTAGTGTCTTTGGCATTTTTTTCTCCGTTCTACAGATGTTCTAGATCTAGATGGCCTCCATTTAGCTTTTGTTTTTTGTTTTTTTTTTGGGGGGGGGGGGGCACTCTGTATATCCTATTTCATCACGGTTAACCACCTGACAAAAGCCAGTAGAATAGTTGGCCGAAACGTCATGAAACAACTATAAAGATAAGAATAGTCCGCAAATAAAAAAATACGTTTTTTTTAAAAATTAAAATCTAGTAAAATCCATTATTCTTTAGCAACTTTTTTCCAGATAGATAAAAACCTGAATTTCATATAAAGACCAGAATATAATTAAAAAAAAAAACAAAAAACAAAAAAAAACATTACAGCCATTTTTGTATTGATACCATTTTTTTTTAAAAAGGTTTTTGACTAAACTTCTTTTTATCTAAATAAGATTTAGGATTATTTGCTATAAGAATATGCGGAAATATAACATAAGTACCTGAATTGCAAATAATTCCATTTTTTATCTTAATATAGATTTCACGTGGCGAAATTAAAATATACAAAAGTTAACATTACTTTTAAAAGAAACTATCGTAGCGTTTACATTTATTTAGTCCTAATGTTTGTTTTGATGATTAAGTGAAGAATAAAAGGTTTAATTTTTCATAAACGACACTTGTTGCCTACATAACCCCCAAAATTGAGAAACGATGAGGCTGGTCAATACCAAATGGGTGACCATTTTGTGAATGTTAGGCACCGTATGTGTTTGAGACAACACCTGCACCTAGTAACACGCTTAGTCATCTTGAGTGTGGTAGATGCAAGTCCTCACACTAAACCAAGTCGAGCGCAAGTCAAAGTTGACAAACCAGTGATGTTCCCATTTACTTGCCTCCCCAGGAGAGCAGAGTTAGATACAAGATCGGTTTTTAATGTGGGGAAAATTAGGCTCAAAAGGGGGCACTTTGGATAACAAAAATTGCCCCAGTCTAGGAAGATTTCTCCTTTGTTTAACAAGAAAAGGATAGGTTAAGTGTAGCATCAGAACAGATAGTACACTGATCATAGCCCCAAAACCATTGAGGTTTGATCTTCATCGACAACGATGGATCACCCCCCCCCCCAATCATTTGTGGTCACTACTACCCTTCATTTTTAATGTAAAAGATAAACGCCCTTTTTAAATGAATTAAATTATATTTCCAAACGCCATTTATGGTGAAATACTTTTAATATTGGTATTTTTGCTTTATATTTTTTCCTTCACACTAATTTCTATCAAACTTTAAATTTTTTTCAACCTGAACTAGCGCCCATACTTACAAAACCTGTAAATAAAAACTGCTTTTTTTTTTTTAGGTTTTACATCAACCATAAGTTATTTTATTTTCAATTTCATAATTATAATCATTTTTCCCTATTTGTAAACTGTGAACCATATATTTGTGCCATAAACCATATAAAATTTGTTTTTCCAATTTTTTTTTATCGCATAATTTGTGAAAAGACTTATTAGAATTTGTTGGCCCTTAAAATTTTGGCATCATGTAGCAACAGACTGATGTTATTTTGGGAAAAGGGGAGGCAACAACTGTCTGTAAATACAGAACTCTCCAGTACTAAGCTTTGCGAATTACTTCTGTACAGTTCTGTCAGCCATATAATGCAGGAAGGTATAGTCTAGTGGTTAATGACACTAACAATCTGGGTGTTCCAAGTTCGAATCCAATTCATTCCACAAAAAATCACTTTCACTTAAGATGTTGGCAACCTTCTTGTGGTCACTCTCGTAAGTACCAGAATCCCGACTAGAAAAATTGGGGAAATCAATGCTAAACAGAATTTTTGGATTCATACGATATAGGATAATGGCCATATACTGCACACATATGTGAAAGGCACTTTAAATAATTTTTAATTTCTTTCACAAGAGAACTAAGTATGCTCTAACCAAAAAAAATTGATATACTATACTGATAATGGGTTGAATTTTTTTTTTTTTTTTTTTTTTTTAAATAGAAATTTTCTGGATAAGCTAATAATCAACATCATTGAATAAAAATAATGTACAGAAAAAAAAATTGTCACAATTGTTTTTTTATTGAAGAGATAGCATTTTATATAAGTCGAGAGATTAGATAATCTTGTTATACTATTGAAACAAAAACATTTGTAAGGAGATAAAGGTCATTTTATTTAAATAAACAAGAACCAATGAAAATATAAAAGAATCAATAAGATCCTAAGATAGTAAATTTATTTGAATCTTTGGTTATCTTTCAGATGCAAGGTTCATTGTTTACTTGCGGTTTTAACGATGTAAGATTCCGTTGTACGGAAGACCAAATCGGCCAAAATGTTCATGATGTTTTTATTGGCGCTTTTCTTCGTATTTTAATAACATTTTTTTGCACCATTTACAAGTTCTTTTTACAAATAATTTTTTTAATACTGCTATAGTAAAATAAAGATACATTTATTAATTATACGGAAAAAGTATCTCGTAATGTTTTCACACGAGATTTTTTTCCTGTAGATTTCTCTCTTTTTTTAAATATTTAAATTGATTTACTATTTAAAGTGATTTTAAAAATACATTTCATGAAAACACTCATTATAAAATGTTCACGTTATTTAATTAAAAGTTCTCAATTTTAATCTAATAGTTTTATAATTTTGTTATAAATTTCTAATAAAGATTATTTTAATTTTAACGGTAATTTGGTTTTCATTATAAACTCCGTCATGTTAGAGGCTTTAAAATCACTTTAAATAGTAAATCAATTTTAATATTAAAAAAAAAGAGAAAAACAGGAAACAAATCTCGTGTGAAAACATTACGAGATACTTTTTCCGTATAATTAATAAATGTATCTTTATTTTACTATTACAGTATTAAAAAAATTATTTGTAAAAAGAACTTGTAAATGGTGCAAAAAAATGTTATTAAAAATACGAAGAAAAGCGCCAATAAAAACATCATAGACATTTTGGCCGATTTGGTCTTCCGTACAACGGAATCTTACATCGTTAAAACCGCAAGTAAACAATGAACCTTGCATCTGAAAGATAACCGAATCTTTTAATGGAATTAAACTTGCAATGCCTATATGGACACCTTTAAATTTTTGCTGGTAAATCCTAGAAAAGTCAGAACTTATGAGCGACACCCTTTCATGGAATGCATTACATACAAAATATCGGCTCGAAAACCTCATATCTACATTCACTAACTTGTAAAAGAACCTGGAAGCCATTCTGTGGGGAAGAAACTATTAGAGTAGAAGGCTTTCTTACATCTAGAGATCTCTACTGTGTAGGGGTAAGATTTAGCTGCTTGTTGGGTTTGTTGGGGGGTATTTATGTCAAAGGAGTACAAGGGCTTGTAGTTCAGAGCATTTATCAGGTAGAACAGGCAGAGGGATGCAACATTTCGATGGGACAGCAGTTGAAGTTTTGATGACAGTTTAAGACCTATCAGGTTAGCAACCCTTTTGAAACCTGTCCAGGAGCGAGAGAGTAGTAGCAGATGAACCAACGCAGATGTGACAATACTCCATACATGGGTGAATTGTGGCCTTGTTTCAGGCATAAGTAGCTTTCTAGCACGGTAGAGAAAGCACCTTCGCAGCGGCCTTGGCAATGCTCTCAATGTATCTGTTCCACCTCATGTTCCCTGTGAATGTAAAGCCGAGGAGTTTGAAAGTACTTTCAAGTATCTTTAGTCATAGTTATTGGTGGTTGAGAAGGTTTCTTGTAATTATTGAAAGAAACAAGCTTAGTCTTGGCAGCATTGAATATGACCATCCATTTTTATCCCCCATTCCAGTACAGATTGGAGGTCTTTTAGTGTTTCTGCCATTTCCTTAGATGTGTGTTCATGCCGACGGAACAGTTCCACAGGCATGCAGTTCTAAGAAACAAGCTTTGTTCATGGAATCTATGTTTTGATTTAGGCACAGATAAAGAGTGGGGAAACTTTTTGACAGTGGTTTCAGCTAGACTGGTGTTTTTCGTAAAAGACTGGAGAGGGGAGAGGACAGAGATTGGAGCTCAGACGAGCACCTGCCATGGAAATAACGATAAAACAAAGACAGGCTCGCAATGTCTCTTCTGTGGGAGAGAGGTTGCAGGAAAGATAAAAGGGCATCCCCCACTAAGCCACAAAGTCTCTTTTGTACTCTGTCAAGGTAGGATAGGCTGATTTTAGCAGCTCCTGCGCAGATATGGCAGCAGTATTCCATCCTTGGACGTACTTTGCTTTTATGTAGATAGAGAATTGCATCAGTAGCGAGATATCTTCTGGAGAGGTAGAAGGATCCCACCATCTTTCCAGCGACCTTAGCAACAGACTTGATGTATGTTACATTTCAGAACAGGAATAAAGGTCAAACCCAGAAGTTTGTCAAAACATGGGGCTTCTCCAAGACGAGAGCCATCCATTTCAATTGATGCCAGATGGAGATCAGAGCGTTGATGATGTAAAGATAGGAGTTTGGTTTTAGATGCATTTAAAAGGTAACCAGCCACGTCTTCCCCCCCCCCCACTGAACCACGCGCTCAAGATCAGAGGAGAGAGAATCAGAGAGAACTTTGTCATTTACGGCCTTTGATGTGTTGCTATAGATGGTCGTGTCGTCAGCATAGATGTCAACGAAAGATTTAAGTGTGTTTTGGGAGATCATTGATGTAGATCAGGAAGAGAGTTGGGCCCAGGATGGGCCCCTGAAGGACTCCAGCATTAATACTGCAGGCCTCTGATTTTTGTCTATTGACCACTACTCTTATGAGCCTATCAGAGAAATGATTTAATGATAGAGAAAACATTTCCAGTTATACCATAGCTGGAAATCTTGTGAAGTAGGCCTTTATGCCATACCTTGTCAAAGACCTGATATGTCAAGAGCAATTGCCCTAGAAAGAAAGCCTTTGTCGAGAGATTCACTAATCCTATGAGATATAACCATTAGCACATCTGCGGTAGATCTTGCAGAACGGAAACCATATTGCGTGTCACTAAGGTTATTTTCACTGAGGCGGTTGACTATTTCTCTATTTAATAGAGATTCCAGCAACTTACTCATGACACAGGAGACTTATTGGTCTGTACTGAGAGGGTTAGTTGGTTGGTTGTTTTTGTTTTACGGCATATCAACCTTTTTCAGGTTATTTAATGCCGAATCTAGTTATTTTGAGGAACGATTTTTAATGGAGTATATATTTTTTTTTTAAGTCAGATTCTATTTAACCCATAGTTGGGACCCTAACAGGTACTACTACTTCGGGTCAGAGTGGACCTGGGAGCAATGGCAATTAAAGGGTGGTTCCACACTCCCCAAGGTGGGGGCCTCACCATCGGATATATTATGTCATATCCAGGATCTGTACTGAGAGGGAGATGACTTATCACCTGAATTCTTAAATACAGGGCATACTGATGAAGTTTTTCAGGGTGTTGAAAGCACATCTTAAGGCAACGCTTAAACAGTTTCGTAAGTATGGGAGCAAGTTCTGGTTGAAGCTTTTTCAACACTATAATTGGGATGCCGTCAGGGCCAGTTGCTTTACTGGAATCAAGGTTCTTGATTAGCTTGGCGACCTCATGCACAGATTCTGTGTTATAGGAGGAAATATGGGGAGTTGATGGCTTTCGTCGCATAGGGTAGAATTAGCTGCAAAGTTCTTTGCAAATAGTTTGGCCTTGTCTGATGCTGACGAGATGACCTCAGGTCCATTGATAATGGTTGGGATAGAACGCACACTTCTGTTCAGGATCCTATTTGTTATTTGCCAAAACTGGTGGGAACAAAGCCGCTGCTCAGCTGCTTTGGATTTAACAGACTAGACATATAGCTCTCTTGCATTTTTATTGCTTTTTTTACAGTGGTTGCTGGTGTTCCTAAAAGCGGCTTTAGACTCAGTGCATCTATTACATTGGTAGCTATGGAAAAAGTGATTTCTGTGTGCGATGGCAGCAGCACATTCTGGGGAGAACCATGGCTGGCTGGTAGGTTTTTGTTGGAATTTTTTAGATGGTATGAATCGGTCTATGCCTACAATTTACCATTCGGTCAGGTCTGATACTATAGAGGACATCCTTTTTAAACATGGAATGCAGAGGTAGATCAGATATGAATGTACAGAAGCTATCCCATGGTGGAGGGGTACGTCTGGGGACTTATTACATTTCGTTTTTATCTTAACTGATACGGAGTGGTCGGAGGATCCTAGAGGAGAAAGAACGGAACATGAAAATAGCTCAGGGGAAGTAGAGAGAAAAAAGGTCTAGAAGGTTGGCATACTGACCTGTAGTATCGGGCACACGGGTGGGCTCATGAACAATCTGAGTGAGGTCATAAGCAATGGCAAAATCATGACAAAACCTCCCCTCATCGTCTGTTTTATTTGAGTGAGTCAGCCATTCCATGTTATGGACGTTGAAGTCACTACAGATGTGAATGTTAGCCGAGGGATGTACAGACAGGATGTAGTTTATTTTCTCAGATATACTCTTAAAGATAGTAACTCCGCTGTTATGGGGCTGATAGAGGGCAAATATAAATGCAGTGGTGTAAGCAAGTGCAACCCGGAAGCACATATAAGGTAAATTAAGATCTCTAGAGATATCCCTGCCACACAGGAAGCCATCTTTAATGTAGGCACATATTCCATGCCCATGGCGGTCTTGGGGGGGGGGGCAGATTTAGATGTTAAATAAGAGTATCCGTTAATTATGAACTCATCTAGGGAAATGGTCAGCCATATTCCAGTTTCGCTTAGAAACTGTCTGGTTTCATCTCCTGTAATTGGGTTTCAACCTCTGGAAGGTTGGAACGTAGACCCCCCCCCCCCGATATTGAAAAGGAGACATGCTAGTAGGGGTCTACGTTGGAAGATGGGGTTCCAGGTTTAGAGTTTTTTTTCTAGAGATATTTCATGTTGAGGTTTTGGGATTTGTGGAATAGGTAGGCATACTAGGATAGAGAGGGAAAGTAAGAGAAAAGGACAGGAATTTTTTTTTTTTATGCAGCACATAAGGTAAAGCCATAACAATTACCCACTAGTATGGCATAGAAAGGCTCACCAGGGACTACTGCATGGTCCAGAATCCATTCACCAAATGGCAATACAGCAGCCCCAGTACTTTGCAGTACTGTTATTAAATACAGAGTTGATAACAGATTATATCACCAAATTAACAGTCAAACAGTTTTTAGCTAGAATTGTTATGTAATTGAGCATAAAACTTAAATACAGGTAAGGGGACAATGTATCAAAAGTGAGATGCGTTGGAAGTTAGAGTTTTCATAGAAAAAAGATGAAAGAGCAAATATCTACTATTTGCTGACATAAACTGTTTGGAACTGTTCGTTCCCTATGTACTCATAAATGGCTGGGCCAGTTTTTATGAAATTTCATACGAAGGTATTTTTATGTGCCTGGCAGTGTTCTTAGAAGTTTTGTATCAGAATGTCTTCCATAAGTATCAATGATTAAAATAATCCAATAAGTCTAAAGTAAATAATTTCTTGATGAGCCGTTCCATATAAGTTATTAAATTTACCAAATTTTCATTACTAATGATTACTATATTGACCAATTTCTACTGTACACTCTTTAACCCTTATCCTTGAGTGGCCTCTGGGCCTTGATAATGTGGTGATGCCTTTGTAAAAAAAATAAAATAAAAAATAAAAGGAACAGGCGATTTTGACTAAAGCTAACACCTTACACCACAAGTGCATTCGAGAAGTTTCATTACTACAAGCCAAAAAGTCCGGCATAAAATAAACTGTAGGTTCTTTGATATGACAGGGGGCATATTCGAAATAAAAGTTTGTTTTAAGCACAACTGCACTATGATACTCGACTTATTTTAAATTAAAGCTATTATAACCATACAAGCATTGAGGCTAATCATAAAATCAGATATGACAGGGGTTCTTGTCGAAATGAATGTTTCTGTTTAGAGCACGATTGAAGCAGGAGACTTGACTTTGCATTTTAAACTTTAATTCAAGCTATTATATATAAAAAATAATTTTATAAAAAACACTATGCTCGCTACAGTGCAATGTAAAATACAATGTATTATGAACTAAGTCACTGTGAGGAGGCACGTGAAGCTTCCTCCCAGTGCACCACGATAAGTCTCCAACTAGAGCAGAGAATCAATCAATTTGGGTGTAAAATAGATTTCACCGATTTTGATGACAAAAATACGGGAGCAAATTCGTTGATCATCATTCAATCCTGGACAATGTCGAGTCTCCCTGCCAGTTGTCTACATTTTGGGTGTGAGTTATCAAAGAACAGTTCAGTAAGAGCAAGTCAGAATTAGACAAAAAAAGAAAAAAGTTGGCAGGAATGAAACATTTTAGGTCATCTTCAACACAATGAAAACAATGTATCCTTATAAATTAAAATAAGTTTTGGTACCAATGTTTCTGCACATTATATCCACGACATTATTTACATGCACTGAAGTTTTCCCATCTGACAAAGCATGTTAAGATCAAAAAAAGAAATCTTCACTACACTTAGTTTTATTCCAAAGACAATAATGCTATCATGGCAAAGGATTGAACCGACATCAATACACTTAATTTCTTTGGTTAAAGTTTGTGATTTAAGAATAGCAGTCTGAAATAAATGAAACAAATTTTCAAACAAGCAAGATGTAAAAAGGCTTAAGATTTTGCTATGTTATCCATTTTTAAAATGGACAAAAACGTTTATATAAAATTGGTTTGAGGATTCATCTAATGGAAGATCTATAAAATTCATTTCAAGTATTGCATAAATTTAATGGAATATTAATGCTAGATTTATCTGTTTTGACCAGTCTTGAACGGCACATTAGCTCGTTTTAATATAGAAACAATGTTGTATAGGATTGATTGTATATAACTTATTGGACACAATTTGATATTTCACCCATTATTTGGGAGGGGATTGCAGGTTTATGCCTTTCTCAATGGTATTAGTGTTCAAATGAACATAATAGATTGGATAGGTCCTGAGCTCGGCATAGTAGATCCCATAGTCTGGGACGATATCCATTAGGATAATCATGCACCCTCTGGGTGCACGTGATTTTTCTTTACCATTCTATTGTAATGATAATACAGGATTAATGGAAAGTGGAAAAGATCAAACGTTTGACATCATGTCATTCAAAAGCTGTAAATAAAATACACCCCCTCCCTCAAACACTAATTTAAGCA
Source organism: Euprymna scolopes (assembly GCF_053919585.1). Taxonomy (NCBI): domain Eukaryota; kingdom Metazoa; phylum Mollusca; class Cephalopoda; order Sepiida; family Sepiolidae; genus Euprymna; species Euprymna scolopes. The sequence continues at coordinate 13,640,570 of NC_136490.1, forward strand.
CCAAATCACCAGCAGGTCACCTGTAACAAAAAGGAAAAAGCGGTCTTTCACGATAAAGAACGTTGGAAATGTGAGTTTTTGAAAATTGAAGGGGAACTAACTTTTAATCAATAATTATTCCCCTTGTTCTTATTGCATTTACAACACAAAAAAGACAAACTACAAATATAGTGCCCCCCCCCCCAACAATTGGAGGGAGGGAGAAATATGAGATGTGGGAGAGCAAATAGTATGAATTGCTCAAATAGAAACTAAAAGTAAAACAATTTGAAAACTTTAAACATTTTTCAGTCAATAAAATATCACGTCTATATTAATACAATGGTGATCACTTAGTCTTTGTAAGTGTTGCATACCTCAAAATGACCAACACATTTGAAATACGATAGCGTAAAGTACCAAAACGATTTTTTAAAAATCATATTTAAACAAAAATAAACTGCGAAACTAAATTTACCACACTGCATTACAATTCAACCATTTAAATAGTTTGCTAATAGTTGAAAAAGGTATTTATGCAGAATACGGACCGCGTTATTGTTCGCATATTCCCGGCAGGTTATGCAAGATGCCGAAAGCTTCGTTTAAAATGTTAGCAAACAGTTAAAAATTATAGGAAAAAAAAAAAAATTATAATCGAAAACAGAAACCGTATGGTAACTACAATGGAAAAAAGGCGCTGTTTACGGATTGTGCTGAAATAACATTAAGAAACTCCTGCATGTGTGGAGACTAACCATTCTGTACTTTCCCCTAACAATTAAAAGAAAAAAAATGTTAAGTAAAGTAAAAAATCCTCATCATTGGCTAAATATTTTGACATTCCGGTGGTTTATATAAACCGTTCAGAATATGCCGACGATAACACTCCATATTTTGCATAAATACCGCAAAAGAAAAAAAATTGTGATCGTTAGAAATCTGAAAGTAATTTGGGAGCTTTTAAACTCGTTTCCAAATCATTTTTGACTATAGAATTCGTAAAATTTCTTGTGCGAAAAAGATTGAGTGCTTTTGGAAGTTACTTATATTGAATAATTTTATGAATATTAAAAGAATCAGCTGCTGAAATACAATGCATCACGGTTCAAGTGTAAAGCTACCCAAAATCCTTTCAAAACTATTTATCCAACCGTTTCAACAGTCTCGAAGCACTTCGATCAAATGACACAAATCTGGAGGAGCTGTGGCAATCAAAAGCAATGCCAACGCAGTAACATATTGGAGTCTTCATGCCACAAAACAGTCAGATTGGATATCAGGCTGCACAATTGAGCTTGAAAACCAAACAAATCAAGCTTGATGTTCCAGACTGTTGCGAAACTGCCTGCTCTGCAAAAGCTGATTGCAACATTTACTGGTAGAAAATTGCCAAAAACATGGAGCAAGCCTCGTCAGTATGTGACAAGGCTGTACAGAATTTTTTCTTCTATTGACCATGAAACCATTTGTAGGCAGCAACAAATTAATCTTCAATCAACAAGGCAAGCCTATCACAAATCTTGATGAGCACCTCTAATGTTGGAGTGATCACTTCATCTAGCTGTTTAAATCATTAGTCAAACTCCAAATTCCAACTGTTCCTTCTCTAGTTTATGACTCATCATCTCCCCATCTACTGATGAAACCCTGGATGCCATCAAAAAACTGAAAAACAATAAAAAGGTGTCCAGAAGATGGTCCTTCATCTGAGATCTTCAAACATTCTTCAGACGTATTGATTCCAATACTCTACAAAATCTTCACCCATGTTTGGGAAACTGAAAAACTTCAAGACTGGAGCAATGCGGTCTTGCTGCTCATTCACAAGAAATTATAATTATGTATCAGCCTTATTGATATCAGTGCAAAAATCCTCACGATCATCCTTTTGAAGCAGTTTCAAAAACAGACATGAACAAGGCCAAACTAATGCAGATTTCGCTAAGGCCAAGGATGTACTGATCAAATTTTCACTGAAGAATACTTTAGCATCGCTAGAGCTATTAGCAAAAGAATATTGTTGGCTTCATTCATTCCACTGCTGGATTTGACTGTTGACCATGAAACCATTTGGAAGTCATGCATGCTGACAGCTACACTGATGATATCACTAGATTGGGTGAAAGCTTCCTTGACATTCAGTCGATCATTAACAAGATGCAACCTTATGCTTCTAAGACCGGCACAAAGATAAATGCCAAAGAAAGTCACTGATGGTCGGTCTCCTTCCAAATGAAAAACCATACATTGTCCTGGACACTGAACTCCTTGAAGGGGTCGATCGGTTCAAGTATCTTGTATAGGTTTTCCTGGTTTTATTTTAAGCTGCCACATTTCACTCAAGTTAACATAAATAAGCACCAAATTTAATTTTCCAAATGCGGTGTAAAGAAAATTTGGTAAAGGACAGTGATCACAGTGGGAAGTAAAGATTTCCTGGCAACGCCAGTAGATGCTAGATTTGAATAAAATGATTCAACAAAAATAACGAATTAGAAGCAAAACTTAAGTGTTTAATGCTATTTTTTATTTATTTTTTTTTTAACTGCAACTCAGCATTCACTATTAAATTGACAACTTGTTTTCGGGTATGCTGAAAACGAATATCACACTTAAATTTCGGGCAGACAAGCAGTTTTATGGGTATTGACACTTATCCAATGTAATCCCTTATGTTTTCACCGGCGGCCATGTTTTTTTTTTTTTTTTTTTTTTTTTACAAAGGCATCACCACATTGTTTTCCTCTCATTGAACAAGTACTAGTGTGCATGCATGCTACAATCCGCCCCCATTTTAAGAATGGAGACAGCCACCGAAATTCATTATGTAATCCATGAGAAAAAAGTTTTAATATCCAGAAAACTACTTGTCTGCCTCTAATTTAAATGCGATATGTTTTAAAAGGATTTTAATGGTATATGCTCTGGACTACAAGCTCTTGTACCCCCTTGACTTTAATCTCTTCAAACAGCAAAATCCCACCCCTACAAAATAGAGATCCCATATGCCAGAAAGCCTTCTACTCTAACAGTTTCTTCCCCAGAACTGCTAGACTTTGGAATTCCCTCTTGGGTTCCTGCTTCCTGACTGTACTGACATGCAGAAGTGTCATGTAAACAGACATCTTGCTGCTCAACTCCCTACATAGTATCCCTGCAATCATGTCGCAGATAGTAGCCCTCGACATCAAAGTGGCAGTGGCACCGTGCCCTGTTTGAGGTGAAAATGCAATAATTTTCATTCTTTGGGACACCATTTATCAAAATACCAATGTTAAAGCGATAAGAACAGGGAGGTAACAGTGGCTAAGTTGTTAACGGCACGTACTGAAAATCTGGGTGTGCCAAGTTCGAAACACTTTCACTTGGGGATGTTGGCAACCTTCCATGTTCCCTCTTGAAAGTACCAGGTATTTTCCTGGAAAGAATTCTAGCTAGAAAGATATCTGGGAAACGAATGCCAACAATTTTCTTATTCATTCAAAATGAATGAATAATGCTAAACAAATATTTGTGTTCAAATGGGTGTTCAATTTCTCAGTTTATTAAACATGCATAATTTGAAAATGTAGGTTTTTATTGATAGTAATGAATGCGTTTTTTCTATAAAAAAAATTATTTTAAAGGGTTTGGGGTCATTGTCGTTTAAAACCTTTTATATATATATATATATATATATATATATATATATATATATAAAAAAAAAAATAGCTGTCCATCTCTGTTGCAAACAAATTAAATTTAGAACCGAATTTTAACTTAAATCGTTTTGATTACAATTTGTTTACATATTGTGTATGTGAGGGGGGAAGGGAGGAGGCTTTGTACAATAAAATGTTAACCGAAATACGTCAATTCCATTAACACACAGAAAAATTTAATTCTTGAGCTAAAAATAAAAATTCGACGTTTATATTATTGAGACTACTATTCTCATCTTGGTTGTTTACGTTTCAGCCGATGTAACCTCCAACCCTCGTAACATTCTATTCGAACTTAAGTCGAATTTGGACATATCGATAAACAAATTTTTTTTTATTGGGGGGGGGGGGTCAATCCTTATGACAAACGACGATGATGCAATTTACGGACGGGGGCATTTTCTTTAGGTAGGATTTTCAAGTTAACATTTTTAGGGGGTTTGTTTTTGTTTGAGGTGGGGGGGACATTCTCCAGGTTAAGAATAGCTTTCTAAACGTTATTACTTCACCACAGTCCGTAAACTGCACAAGTACCCAGGCGACAATAAATTAATACTTCTACTTAATCATGGCTGCCCAAATACATTAAATACAAGATTCAGTTCTACGACGAGTTCGAAATTCCATATCCGAGTCATTCGAGCGAAACAGTTAAAGCAGATTAAGTGGGATAAAAAATCCATTTTAGTCAGAAATCCATTATTGCCGTGTAAAAAATGTTCCATATAAGACATGCAGACAAACCAAAGTGGACGATCCAATTCTATCCACGCACACAACTGCAGTGTGCAGTGTTAATAGCAATACTATTACAATACTATTATTGGCATATATTATAATACAAATTGCCTGGAAATAATTATCCATGTATCCTAGCTAGGGAAGAAATAGCGTAGACTACAATCTCAATCCTTGGTAGGGAAACTAATACGAAATAACGCAAGACTTTATCTGCTTATCACAGAAGCATTTAAAATCGTAAAAATCTTGTCACTAAATTCAAGCAATGCCTGTTCAGGAGAAGTGGGGGCGGACCTGAACGAGGTTCCCCCTGCTGTAAAATTATTATCGTTGGTAACAAACTTTCATATTAGCAGGAATTTTTTTTTTTTTTTTTTTTTTTTTTTTTTTTTTAAGTTTATTCAATGACTTAACGCGGAGGATCACCTTTAAATTATAACGTTCTGTTAACTTTTTTCTTTCACACAAAAATTGCTTAAGGAGAGTTTTGCTGATTGACCGAAAAGTGGGGTAAGAACCTTATAATTTAAAAGTACTCCCATGTTAAAAATCATTAAACTTTAACAAATTTTCCTGCTAATATGAAAGTTAAATCTTAACGATAATCCGCAGAAAAAAATGAAACGAAAAAGAATTTTACAAGGGTGGGGGAGCTCGTTCAAGTCCACCGAAGTGCGTTTTGGTATTGCACAATGCACAACCCTCGCTCCATTATATATTCCCCTTCCCCACACGCCCTTACAGAAGGTGAGTAGGTGTCCATTGTTTCTCAAAATGGAAGAACGACTATAGGTAAACAGTGATAGGTATCAATATCGTCACTATTACAACTGCTTATAGTTTTATGCAGAAATATGTTAAGGAACAGAATTTAGGTTTGGCAAAAAAAAAAAAAAAAAAAGTTACCTTGCAATTCTATCTGCATAAAATTTTGACCATTTTGTATGCGTTTCTTCTACGTAACCTGCTATTATTTTTAACTTGCTTTTAAAATAAAATATGTAACAAAAAACGATTTTTAATCCTTTTAAAAATATGTAATTAGAAAATTAAATTCACCATAATGTATTACGATTTTTCGTAACCATATCAGCTATCTTCGATTAGAAGACCTATCGGAATCTGAAGATATGCAGGATACGGACCGACCGAACTGAAATATTTAGAAACCAAATCTGAACATGGGGAAGGAGGGAATTTAAAAAATTTCACGTAACAATTTAATAAAATATCGTAGAAATTAAATTTAACTTGAAAATCCCATCTAAAAGAATACGGACCGTACTATTCTGCATAAGTACCCTAAACTGTCGAGTAATAAATCAGTTAAGATTTTTTTTTAGCAAATCCGGGATTTGCTAAATCCCTATCTATTAAAATATTGAAAGTTCCTATATACGTACTTGGCTCCCCACGAGGACAAAGTTAATGCAATGTTGTTTTTAATGCGAGGGAAATCCAATCCCTCAAAAGGGGCACGAGATTGGAACAAAAACAAAAGTGACCTTAGTCTATAAGGATTTCTTTACAAGCCGAAGACAAAAACTAAAACATGGAATATACTATACATTGAAAGTGATGGAAGCTAATTAACATGCGATATTTTTAGAGATTCAAGCGACATCACTTTAACAAAATTAGTTTTATGATAATTTGGTGACCAAACAATACTGTAATGATTGAAAATCCCATTTAAAATTTGGTAAAATAAACTACTTAAGCAAAATACGAAGAGTTCTATTTTTTTTTATAAGCTTTAAATTAAATTCAATTTTTACGGCATCTTGTTTATTAAATTGTTACGTGAATTTAACGTCCTTCCCATATGAAGAATGGATTTCTAAATAACGTTATTAAATTATTTCGTTATTTTAGCACGGTCTGTACTTCGCATACATAGCAAATAAACAAGCAGTGGTTAAAATTGAGTTCTGCCAGTCTTTGTTTACATTTTTCATCAGCTGATCTGATACATGGAATAATGACCCTGGAAAAGTCACTTCTGATTAATGTTTATCAGTTTTAAAATATTCAAACGAATTTGGTTGTTTTTCAAAATACAAAATTCGGCTGATGTACACGAGTGAGACCCCCCCCCCCAGCGAAATACGCATCGGCTCCGATGTTGTACACAACAGCACGTTCTAGGGAGCGTTCATTAATCCAGAAAAGAATGAATTTTGGCGTGTGGCCATTTTTTTTTTTTTTTTTTTTCTCTCCTGGAGATTATTTTGGAATAAAAATATTAGAACAAAAATAGTCGTGTTCTCATCGAGTTATTTAAACAAAAAAAAAAAAACAAAAAAAAAAAATTCAAGAAAATAAAAGGTACTTAACACTTGATCAGTGCTGAAATGACGGGTTGTTGAGTTTGTGTACCTATTCTGTACTTTCACCTAACAATTTCATAAAAACACGTCAGCTAATTTTGCTGTTAATTACCTATAACTATAACGCCCCCCCCCCAACACAAAATAATCCGAAGAGCGCAAATTTCAAGCAAAGGCCACACGCCAAAATACTTTCCTTTCTGGATTAATGAAAGTTCCCTAGAATGTACTGCGACTGCGTACAATATCGGAGCCGATGCGTATTTCGCCATGGGAGCCTCAGTGAGGACTGAGGCTCCCATGGCGAAATACGCATCGGCTCCGATGAGGCTCAGCCTCACTCGTGTGTCGTGTACTGTACGTCCGCCGAAAATTCTAATACTAAGTAAACAAGAGTGAATTTGGTGCTTATGTTACCGGGCTGTTTTTTTTTTTTTTTTTTTTTTTATATATAGTACTTTTTAAATTGAATTTTTACGATATTTTTTTAATTATTAAATTGTTGAATGAAAGTATAAAATTATAAAACACCCATGTTAAGAATTGCTTTCTAATATTATTTCAGCACAGTAACATAAGTGCACTGCCACTGCATAAGTACCGTGACATTTCCAGGGCATTCATATACATCAGATCAGGTGACGAAGAGTTTAAACAAAGACGAACCGAACTTGATTTGAACCTAAATGGTTGGTTCAGTAAAGAGGGGAAAAATAGAAAAAGCGAAACAAGTTTCAGTAAAGAATCTCAGCGAATAGATATTAGTTTATACAAGACAAAGTTGCGTCATTTCATTGTTTACGTAATGACACGAATCAGAAAGCAAAACAAGGAATTCGTACAAGTTTGGTAATTCAAAATTAAACGCATTTTCATGATAAAATGCAGATAAATACATTTGACACACAACACAGGCTCACTTTATAAACGAAACACCAGTGACCAGGGTGTTATGTACGACATGAAAAGAAACTTGAATCCTAGGAAGATCTCCATAATTCCAGCAATCTATAATTGCTGGAATTATGGAGATCTTCCTATGATTCAAGTTTCTTTTCATGTCGTACATGAACATGTACAGCAACCGAGCTCGTAAAAAAACAAAAAACAAAAACAAAATAACTTAAAAACTACCTGGTAAATATACTCGGTGAACTAAGTGCAAGAGATTCAAAGAATTGCACTTAAGAGACGGTTAGAATCTTAAAAAGTCTTAAGCTAGCAGGTGAATAATGTCCGACATCCGGTAGGATACCCCATTCCCAACTAGAACAATTTTTAAGTGTCTCTCGGAAATAAAGTAAAAAAAAAACAAACCCCAAAAACAAACAAAAGTACTTATGCCCTTATGTTACCGCGCTCAAATAACATTTTGAAAGCCATTTTTAACATGGAGGGGGTGCTTTTTGCAACTATTCCTGTGCTTCCAAACAATTTAATAAAAAGATATGAAACTTGAATTTAACACGAAAAATTTATTTAAAATAGCACGGTAACAAAAGTGCATAAACAAATTTAAAAAAAATTATTGTAATTTAAAAAAAAAAAATACAACTGTTAAATACACGTTTCGCTTAAAAAATTAAGACGTTATTAAGTAAACGTTCCTTTCAAATCCCATTTTTACTCTTGAAGGGTTGTGAAGTGAAGTAATTTTTTTTACTATTAATATTAAAACTATTTAAGAAATAGAAATGCACCACGGTGAATTAAACTTAATATTTGTCTAAAGAATTTAATATAATTCGATATTAGTTAACATATAGAGTGGCTTCATAAGTTTACAGCATATATTAATAGCAGTTTGATTTTATAACATAATACCGATAAAAAAAAAAAGAAAAAAAAAGAAACAAATTAAAGCATTTTAATTAAATTAAAAACGAGCTTTGTGATACAGGTTTTGGGTTTTGTACGGTTTCAACGTCCTAAATTCTTTTCAAAGCAAGTCATTCTACGAGTTGATATGTAGTTTTAAAATACAAATGTAAAAAAAATTACCAAATTAAAAGGTGTAGTTTTTCTTTAAAGGTAAAAATACTTAGATTTAATTCAATCTAATTTTTTTAAAGAGAAATTTATTGAGTAAGTTTTAAATTTGAGGTTAGGAATTACTTATATACGAGCCGTTAAATAAATTTTTCTAACGTTCAAGATTAAACAAAATACTAAATTACTTACTGAGTTATTGGTACTAGTGCAGAGAGTGATCCGGACGTAAATAATAACGTTATTTAAAAAGCCATTCTTAACATCGGGAGGGGAGGGTGTTTTGTACCTATTCTATACTTCAACCTTACAATTGAATAAAAAAAACCCCATAAAACTTTAAACTTGGAAATACGACTTAAAAACTAGCGCGGATCACTTTCTGCATTAGCACTGAGTTATTAAAATTAAACCTTTATAAATATACTTCATCTTAAATTTTAATTTTAAAACTACAAATCGAATAATTCTCTAGAATTACGTTTTTTTTTTTTTTTTTTTTTTTTTTTTTTTAGGTATAGAATTTAGGACGCTGAAAACGTACACAACCTATTTTATACAGGTTTTGACCTTCAATGAAAATATAAGTAATATCTACGAACAAAACCTTACAAATAAAAACAACGTAACTGAAAGCAAGTAGATTTTATTTTATATTTAGAATTACGATTAAAATAAGGGATTTAATTGAATAAACAAGAAATGTGTAGAGACGAATTGCCTAAAAACTGACAAGTGTATGCGACTCACCCAAAATAAACTCCCATTGCTCATTTCCAAGAGATCTTTCTGGAACAACTTCAAGATCAAGCATGGCTGTATAATTTCAGAACTGGTAATAAGCCAGTCTTTATTTACAAACACAAATATTTAAGTCTATATCTGTCATTGTTTTTAGCGCATCGAAATACTGCTAACTCTCACAATACGCCATTTTTGTTTTGGACCGTAACGCGCATGTGCGAAGATTTCTTTTTTCCGCTCACAACTTCCGTTTCAATTTTTCTTTCTTTCCGAACTCCGGAGGAAAGAAAATTTAAATATTTATGTCTACACATATGTATATTTTTTCAAACAGTAAAAAAGCAAATAAACAAACAAAGCACTCCTTAATTTTTATGTATAAGCATTTTTTTTTTACTATTTTTATTTATAAATTTTTATAAGATTTTATTTCAAAAAATAATTTATGTATATTATTTTTCTTTATTACTATGAATACGAACAGAACAAAACATGATTTTTACTTCAGAATGAAATAAATAAAATTTATTTTATGATAATATTTAAAAGTGCAGTCCATTTCGTACGAAATAATACAAATCATACGTATGTATCTGAAATCGACTACTACTACTACTACTGATGACGACTACGACGATAATAATAATAATAATAATAATAATAATAATAATAATAATAATAATCAACAACAACAACAACAACAACAACAACAGTGTTATATATATGCAACCGATTTGGATTAAAGTCGTTATCAGTAATAATAATAAAAAAGACGCACAATTCGCAAGAAAATCTGATATGATTAGGAAGAAGGTGCTGATTTTTTTCTTTCTAACAATGGGTTGAATAAAATTATTATTCGCTAAAAAAAAAAAAATGATATAAAGTAAAACTAAATAATAAAAAAGAATAAACACTTGGGACCCTTAAAAAATAAACAACACAAAAAATCGCGGGGGTTACCGCCCAGTTTCGTTGCGATTCGTATTTTTTTTTTGCGACTGTCACAAACGTGTCAACTTATAAAACGCACTTAATTAAAGGGGACAAACAAAGATGGGACGCCTTAACCCAATGAAAACGGCATTGGTCGAATCAATTTTAATGAGAAGGGTTAGGGTTTTAGTGTAATTTCCTCAGCGTTTTTGTTGTTGTCGTAAGCCCTTCTTCGTATTCTGGGGGCGTCAATCTAGGAATTATTGGTATCGATTTAGATTTGCATAACAAATCGCGCTCGGGGATTGCAGGAAAAAACGAATGACGTCTCCGAGAGAGTTTCGGCGGCAAATTCCTTTACGAAAACTTCCATATATGGGCAATAGCCGGTGCTTTTTCCCGAAGTTAGAAGTTTTTAATTAGGCTGACAAATTGACCAATCAAAAAGTTTCATTTCACTCCGAACCGATCCCAGCTTTTTGTTGTGGTTTGCGATGAATGAACAGGGCCGAGAAAGCATGCGCCCATTTGTAGGAAACACGTTGTGTTGTGAACTTGCGAATATCCCCCGTACAAAGATGCCACGAGTGGTGCCAGACCAAAGAGACAAATTCGAACATGACGAACTATTCCGAAAACTCAGCCATGAAGGCGAGGTAAGTTCACCTAGACATCTACTTGCGACGACTACTATTCTCAACTAACTTGATTATTATATTCGCGACGTTTTGACCGATGTAACCGCCCCCTTTTCTTCAGGTGCATGTTTTCGAACTTTCTAACCCAAATCGGTAACCTTTATCTACCCCCCTCGTGAATTAAATAAAAGGGTTACTTCAAAATCCCGCACAATTTGACATAAAGATTCATAAGTTCGTAGGAGATCGGAGGTTACATCGGCCGAAACGTTATTACTATAAAACTAACCACAACTGAAAAGCAGTTGTCAACTTATTAAATTATCGATCCTTCTCTCAATTATTCCCAAACAGTATTAAAAAAAAAATCCATTTACCCGGAAGTTCAATCGTTTTCTCCTATAAACGCCTCTTTGCGAACTTAGTTGCGTAGTTAGAATACCGATACTCTTTTCGAAAAGAATTACGATCGTTAATAAAAGAACCCCCCTTTTCGCTTTAATTTCCAGATAAAATACACAGGATTTCGTGACAAACCACAAGAAGAACGCCAACTTCGGTTCGAGACCGATTGTCGAGAAGGACACGCTGACATAGTAAGTAAAATATTTCACAGCTGTGAATGTTGTTGCAAGGTGCGTGTGTAACGTAGTCGTTACAGTAACACTCCCTCTTACGCTTTCCTCTTTTATTAACAATTTCTATGACGCGTTAAACTCTTTAAAATATGTATATTCAAACCTTATATTTTATTTATGTTTCAAATAAAGACGAAAAGTTTGAAGATTACTTGAACAAAATAAGAATAATAAACAATATAAGCATTATCTCGTTCTGTAAAAAAGAAAAAAAAGAAAGAAAAATACGGAACTCGAGGTTTTTTTTAAACAATAATTATAAATTACATAGTTCGCACTCGTCTTTAAATATAAACTATTTTTAATTTACATCGTTGTTAATTATGTAGCATAATATCTACACAATATTATTTTGAGGTATAATTCAAATATCATATTTAACTACTTATAATTCATAGATTCTTCTCAATATTTCCATCTGTCTTATGACCTGTTTATTTCCTGGTCGATTACGTGTAAATTATACGTTTTTACGCACCCATTTCGTAATAGAATAAATAGTTAGCACTTTTTTTTTTTAAATAAATAACTTTTGATTAAGTAAAGTTTAGTTATTACGTTAAAATATAAAATTATATACATTTTTTCTTTGTATTTTTCAATAATTTTCATATAATCCTTCTATTTATTTAAAAGAAATATTTTGGCAACATTTCAAATTCTTTATTCGTTTTGTTTTAAATGTGTCCAAATTAGAAATTTAGAATAATGCTATTTTTTTTTTACATTGTCCATAGTAAAACTTAGTAATGTAATTATTTTAAAATAGTTAATAAAATAATTTGCTTACAATAAAGTCGAAAATTGACGAAATCGATAAAATATGTTGATTCAAGATGGTATACTGAATTGAATTTCAAGAGTTCAAAAATTTTTTTTGGACGCAACAATAAAAATGAGTTAACGATAATTATTTTTATTTTATGTGCTCGCACGATAAAAGTGAGGTTTTCGACGGAATCGTAATTGGATATGTATTTTAAAAAGTAAATAAACAACATTTTGATAACTTTTATTTTGTAGGCATTTGTGGCTACAGGAACGACCCTTCAGTTGAGTTTTGCATCAAATGCTTGGTCAGATAAACCCGAAGATAGAAAAGCCACATCCGAATTTGTTAACTTTGACAGAGAACCCGGAAAGGTTGGTCTTTATTTATTTATTTATTTATTTATTTTTTAAAAAATTTATTTATTTATAACATTTAAATTATTGCTCTCTCCTTTCTCGTTCTTTGTTGGTTATAAGTTTATTGGTTTGTTTTTATAATAATCCTTAGTACATCCCCCCCCAGAAAGTAAAAAAAAACAAAACAAAAAAAAAAAAAAAACGGATCTTTAGAATTTTTTGTAGTGCTAATCTATCATTATTTTTTTTTAAAAACCAATAAAATAAAAATAAATGTTCTTTTAGTCTAAAACAAACTTTTTTTTTCTTATATGTCTGTTTTATTTCAATAGAAACTTTTATCAAACAAAATTAAATTTCGGATAGAAGTAAAAAAAAAAAAAGAAGTTATTAATTACTTTGTAGATTTAATTCTTCTGTTATTTTTCTTTTACAAATTTAGAGAAAATATAGTTTGACTATCGATTTATTTCAAAGAAAATGTTTATAATCGATCGATTTATTGATCTTAATATGTTTTCTTTCTGTTATGAATTCGCCCTTCCCTTTTGTGTCATATAGATCTGTGACTACCGCACGCTCGACCGTCGCTACCCTGACAGTCGTGACACAATAGCGGCACACCCCCATACAAAAACTATCGTCAGTAATTTAAACCTTTTTAAACACTTCAAACGATAGCAATAATAAAATCAGAAATGCTTTTCATTTCGTTTTTAAATTAAAAATAAACAAAAAAGACTAATAAAAACAGTTTTGTTTTAATTTTATTAAAATCTATTAACATGTAAAAAGCAATATTTAAGATGAAAAGAAAAAAAATCACCGTACCCCGTAATTTTGAATTTAAGTGTGAAAAAGAATTATAAAATAATATACTTTTTTTATTTTATTAAAATAATTTAATAATTATTAAAAAAGAAAATGGAAGTCGATGAAAAATTAAATTTAATATATTACGTTTAGGGATTTCATTAAAATTAAGTAATCTGAGAAACGTTTTTCTCTATTTTCAATTTTAAGTAAGGAACAGGTATAATAGATTTCATTTTAATATACTAAACTTTCTATTGTGCGTTTTTTTTTTGTTTTTATTTCGGAAAAAGAGACAATGGCCAGTACCAGAGTATAAGATAACTAAATTGATTGTATCTTTTAATCTCAATTTTTTAAAAAAGCGAAAAAAGAACTTAAGATATTTAATTTCATTTAATGAAATTATTTTAATAGCTGTTAAAATTGAATATTGTATTTACATAGTTACATAGTTGAAAATGTCAAATATAAGATTAAAGATATTACACTAAGAAATTTTAATAAAATTAAATAATTTTATGCAAATGTTTCTTTATTTTCGATTTTAATTAAGAAAAAGGTATAATAACTTCCTGGTTTACTGTAAATAACTTTTATTTCGAATATTTTTTCCGTTTCCTTTATTCCAATAGAAAGGACAATGCAAACAATGCTATAAAGTTGGAGAAATTGTATTCTTTGATATCAAATTTAAAATTAAAAAAAAACATAATATACACTTTTTTGTTATTCATATACTAAAATTATTTAAAATGTAAAATTAAAATTTAGAATACTAGATTAATTCGTTGCTTGGAATAATAGTCGAATTTAAAAAAAAGAAAGAAAAACGCAAAGTGAAAGTAGAATTACATTTAATACCTGTTCCTTGCTTTTAACTTAAAACGAAACTTTATCATTGTCTTCTTATATCTTATGTATGTAATTCTTACTTTCTCTTTGTCGTTTTTTTCTTTTGTATCTACGTGGGCGTGACTAAATGTTTGCTCCCTATCACCCTTATTCTAGCCATTAATGGTTATATATATTTTTTAGCTTATTGATCTGTTCAACTTTTTGACCCTAAATGGTAGCAAAGAAATCATCTTAATTAAAGAGAAAAAAAGAAGTATTTTCCGTTTTTCATTAGTTCAATTTACGATTTTAATTTGGTTTAAAATACAAATCAACTTTCACTTTCTCTTCCTGGTCATTTCTTTTGTAAAGTTCCATGTTTTTGGCCCCCGGTTTTTAGACAAAGGGTTTTCCTTGCCCTTTAACCCTGACCCTCCCTCTTCTTTAGTTTGGGACAAAGCAAATCCATTTATGATAATTCGATATAATCAGATTTTCCATTTTTTATTTCGGTTTTTAATTTTTGACTTATAATCATTGCATTTAATTGATTCAAGCTTTTTCTTTCAATTTTAATAAGTTTTACCGTTTCTTATTTTAATAAAAGAATAGTTTGATAGAATTTATTTACCATTTTTTAAAAAATTTTACTTTCTAGTTTTTTTTCTTCTTCACGAAACTTCTTGGGCCCTTTTTTGTTCTGATAAAGGCTTTAAAAAGTACTTTTTTAATATTTATTTTCTAACAATATCTTTAGAAAAAATTTGGTTAATTTGTCGATTCCTCATTTTTCAAAATTTAGTTCTTTACAAATACTTATTTAATTTCATATATATATATAATTTTTTCTTTCATTATTTCTGGTATGAATAAAGACATTAAAAGAAACGAAAAAGTAAATAGATCAATAACGTTTTTTTTTTCATCAAACTTGTTTGAATGAGACAATGGTGCCTTTATATATATATATATATATATATATATATATATATATATATATATATATATATATATATATATATATATATATATATGAAGACATCATTTTTCACTCGAACAAGTTTATCTATTGAATTTCCATTTAACTTTTTTCATTTCCTTTCATGTTTATTCTTATATCAAAAAACAATAAAAAAGATCAATAATTAAAATGCATTTATTTTTTTGAATAAAACTTATTTGAATCTATATACATACATCTCTATTCTTATGATAATTGCCTTTGTGTGTCATTTTTTACAAGAAATATGCATTTTAAATCCTATATATCAAACAGTTTTTGTTCTCTTACTTTCCAAAAGTTTTGTTTAAAATAAAAAAAAATGATTTGTTTCCCTGCAAATGTTTAACAACATTTGTTTTGCGTTTAAAAATAATTTTTTCCTTTAAAAATAATATTTGAAATAAAAAAATGATAAAAAAAAATAATTTCCTTTGTGTGGTTTATTCTCATTATATTCTCAAAACTTTTCTTTTAAAATTCCATTTTTGGAAAACTTAACTTTTTTGTAATAATTCAAAGTTGATTTCTTGCTTATTAATTAGTTTTTCTTTGTTTCCCATGATCCATATTAGGACACATTTTTTTTAATCTGTGATAATGAATTTTAATAATGGTAATTCTCACACCAACTTAGAGATTCGCCTTTGACCCCTTCTAACAAAGGATCCCTTTTATCTTGTTTTGTTCAACACATCAATTTGTTTTTCTTTATCTCTTCATCATTTTTTTCTACCTTTGGGCAAAAAGTTTTATTTATTATTTATATTAATATTAACAAAATAAAATATATTTTAACACAACAATGGTTTTTTGTTTTATTTCATAAAAAAATAGATATTTTATTATTTTTATTAAAATAATAAAAAAAAATTATAAAGCCCCTTTGTTCCCTTGGGATAGAGCTTTATTGAGTTGAGTCATTGTTGAATTCTTTGTCTTTTAGTAATTAAACAATTTTGTCTTTGTTTTTTAAAATAACTTTTAATTTGTTTTTTCGATTATCGTTTAAATTTTAACAGTATTGTTTTCGGGGGCATTTATTTTTTTAATTCATATTTATTAGATTTTACGACTTAAACTTTTTAAAAGTTATAATTGGGTAGTTTTTAATTATTTTGAACGATTTAATAGTTTTTTAAATATTAGTTTGAACGATTTTATAGCTTTTAATTATTTTGTACAATTTTATAGTTTTTAATTATTTTGTACAATTTTATAGTTTTTAATTATTTTGAGCAATTTTTTGTTTTTAATTATTTTCATCGATTTAATAGTTTTTAATTATTTTGAACAGTTTTATAGTTTAGAATTATTTTAAAACAATTTCATGATTTTTTATTTTGAACGATTTTATAGTTTTGAATTACTTTGAACGATTTTATAGTTTTGAATTACTTTGAACGATTTTATAGTTTAATTACTTTGAACGATTTAATAGTGTTTAATTACTTTGAACGATTTAAAAATTTTGTATTATTTTGAACAGGAAAATGTTATTGCATTATTTTCTTTATTACGTGATGCATAATTTTGACTTATATTTCTTTAATTTTAATCAAAATAAAAATGCTACTCTTTGTCTGCTAATGCTTTTTGGTTTTGCAACAACTCCAAATTGATTTAAGTAAAACATAAAAAAATACCATTTCGCTATTATTTCCTTTCATTTTATACACAAAAATGACATAGGAGATTAAAATTCACTTCTTGCATTTGTTAGTGAATCACAATATCACTAAGTTTACGTCTTGTATTATAAAATCCCCTTTTCTTTGTTAACTCAACAGGTTATCCTTTAAATCATTTATTATGAAAAGTCTTTGGATTTTTATGTTAATTTTAGAAAGAATAACTCATCTCCTTTTGTTTCAACAAAAATGGTAGATCTCTTTGAAACTTTTAATTCCTTGGAACGATAGTTTTCAAAGATAATCTAATTATTTGAGAGAAAACTTATAGTCTTCAAAACTTCTCTCGGCTTGCAAAGTCAGCAAAACATCCAATCAAACTTATTCTAATATATCTGTAAAGGCTTTTAAAAATGTATCAATTAAAACAGAGGATTTTAAATAGGACGGTTATAAAGTAAATGTTTAAATTAAATGAACTTTTACTTCAATTAGTTTGACTTTTGCGGCCATTTTTCTTTTTGAAAATCTTTTTATTCTGAAATTATTAATGTTTTAAAACTTTCATTTTTCATTTTAAATTTGATAATTTCTGTTCTAAATGCAATAAATAAATGCAATTACCCCCACCACCTCCCGAATCTAAAGACACAAACAGTTGAGAGTTTAAAAATGTCTACATTTATTCCAATAATTTCTTTTACTATATTTTTTCTCTGTAAAATTGTTGCTTATTTCTAATTCATTTTGCGATTTTGTTTCTAACAAATTCTGGCGTTTTCTTCCAGGTTCATTTAAAATCACAGTTTATAATGAATGGTGTCTGTGTGATTTGGCGAGGCTGGATGGATCTTCGGCGCTTAGATGGAATTGGCTGTCTGGAATTTGATTCCGGAAGAGCAGAGGTAAATAAGAAATGCACTTCCCAATTATAAGCTTCTTAATATTTACAAATTACCCTCATTAGTTTTTATTGCAAATTAGTTCCACAGTAAATTATTAATGATTTAAGCAGTATATTGTTTCCTTAATGACAAAGCCTTTCTTTGTTAAGTTTTGCTAGCTAATTACTTTTGTCTGATGTTTTCATTAGTAACTAGTTGAAGTACTTGGCTCTGGCAGGCAAGAATTTCGAATTTAAATACTACAATTCTTTTGTTTCTTTGTAAATCTTCACCGAAATGAATAAATAAACTTTTTATTTTTTTGTAATTGCGTTCTATAAATAAATGAAGGTTTAATAAGAATCAATTATGTGAACCAGCATATGTCAGGGGGGAAAAAAAAAGAAGAATTTTCAAAATGGTAACTGGGAGTGAAATCCAATTATCTGTGTTTATATTGTAAATTGAACGGGAAAACCCCGGGTAACCTTTCTAGTTGTAATCTTTTGTGCTAAAACCATTGCAGGTGAAGATGGAGAGGGGAGTGTAAGGGTGATTCATAATTGGTATACAAGTTGGGGTTTGCAGGGAAAGCAGCAAACTTAGAAAAGCAGATAACATTTGGTATTTTATATGCGTGCACACACACACACACACACACACACACACACACACACACACACACACACAGACAGACAGACAGACAGACAGACAGACAGAGAAAAAGATAGAGCAGTAACAGGAAAAAGCAGCTTATCAAAACAGCTGAATAAAAACAGCAGATTTCACACCCGCAAAGTGCTCAATGGCCTTAAAGATAGAGTTTAATAATAATGATAATAACTGATTAAGTAATTAATGTAAGATAAGCTCCTTTTAATTATCATTATTAATTGCATGTTTTTGACATTTGAAAATGCTGGTTGAATGTCAGTTTCTTCATGATGAATTGCCAAACCAAGCTGAACTCAAAATAACATATAGTTGCCAAATCTGTTTGCAATTAAAGAAAATAGTTGTCAATTTAAAGCCTATAAAACACACACCCTCTCTCTCGTTCTCTCTCTCTCTTTTTCTATACATATATATATATATATATATAGTGTGTGTGTGTGTGTGTGTGTGTATAAATATATATACAAAGAGAGAGAGAGAGAGGAGAGAAAATTGATAATGAAAGTAATAATTGAATAAATTACAATATTTATTAATGATTAAACAAGAAATTATAATGAAGAAAAATCCTTGTTAAGGATTTTTCTTCATTATAATTCCTTGTTTGAATTTTTGATAGATTAATAAATATTGTAATTTATTCAATTGTTACTTTACTCATCGATTTTTTCCTGCTTTTTAATTACTCTATCTTGTATATTAAGATTTCTATTATTATCTTGATAAATTCTAATTTCATTTAAAGATAATATTTATCTTTATATATATATATATATATATATATATACATTAGAAGAAAATGTTATTTTATTGAGAAGAAATAGAAAAAAATAGTGATTTAAAAAAAAATAATTTGCTAATTTGTTTTTATTTAGTGTCGTTATAATTATCTTAAATAATAACTTGTATATTATTCATATTTCATCTTTTATTATTACCATGTGTTATATGTTGTTTTGTTAAATGAACTTTAGTTTTTAGTTTTTTTTCTCTTCAATATAAAATGCAGTTTGAAAGGTAGCCATTTTATTGTGTTCATCGTTTGCTTCACCTGTTGTTTCTGAAAACGTTTTTTGCCTGGTTTTTGCTTCATGTATAATTTTTTTTACTTAAATAATCATGTAATAAAATAACTTGATAAATTTTTAATTATTTTATCTTTTTAGAAAATAAAAAAGATCTTTTTTAATTATAAAAAAGACAGTTTTAAACATTTTTAGTTGGTCTTTTCTGGACAGAGTTTTTTTTTACAATTCTTATTTGACAGTAACAAACTAATTATTGTCGTCCCTGAAGAAAAAAATCGGCCCCTCCCTTTAAACACCAAATCAACACATGCCTATATATTATTCTACCCTTTATCACAATCTATTCTGCCATAGTTAACCATGTAGGTTGATCTCTTAACTACAAAATATTAAAGTTGATTTTTGTTGGATTTAGGGTCTCAAATTCATTTCTCTTTTGTATTTTCTTTCGACTTTTAATGGTTTTTTTCTCATCTCTTTGCAAATGTCATTCATACAGAATGGCTAAAAGAACATTTTGTAATTACCTGATTTTACTTTCTTTCTTCCCCAAATCGTTGAATAATAATGGTTAGAATAAAATGTAAACTAAGCCAGCCTTTAATTATTCATAAAGGGGATCTGTTTCTAGCTTTCCTTCTAAAGATTATTGTTGTCATTATTGTTTTTTTTTTGTTATTTTTTTATTTTTTGTAAAAGATGAAAGGAAGGTGGAGATGGTGGGGGGCAAAGTGGGGGGAGATGTTGAATACAACAAAGCTGACAAGGAAGTTGAAATATCTCTTTCTCTCCCTCCCTCTCTCTTTATTTCTCCCCCCTCTCTTTAATCGATAGAAACCTTTTCTCTTTTCCTATTTTTTATTTTAGTTTCTAAAGATTCCTTTCTCTTTCTTGTCACAACCATTTTTCAAAAGTTCCAAATCTATGATGTTTGTTGTTTTCTTCCTGCTTCCTGGAAAGAAGGAAGTCTATCCTGGAAGGAGATTTAAAGCTAGAATTATGTATTAGTTTTCTTTTCATTTAGGAAATCTTATTGAGTCTAGACCCTGAGTTACAGCAATGAGCATGAAGTTGTCTAATCAGATACACATCTAGTGTGCTTTATCTCCTAATTAAGCCATATGTTGCTGGCATTGGATAAATGCACATGCCATAAGGGAGTTTCCTCTGCTGAAGGGCCTAGTTTTGTCAGTGTTGATTTTCCTCCTCTTCTTTGCTCACTCTTCAATCCTCACTCAATTACACACATTTTGACCCTTCATCTTGCATCCATCTGCCAACTAGAGACCGGAAAATACCTAAGACAAAAGAAACAAAGGCCCTTCTAACAAAACTGGGGCCTCTGCAGACGGCCTGAACCCACACACTCCTCCACTGCACATGTTAACCAACAATAGCTGTCAGATGGTCTACCACCCCAACACACCTTATGAAATTCATAAGTTGGGCCTGGCATAATAAGAAAATTAAACTTTTGTGGGACAATGGGAACAAAAGACAAAGAAGAAAATCAATACCTGGTTGAGAACATAGCCTAGATCAGCTGCCCACCAAACCTCACACCTTTATTAGCTTCTAGTTTTTTTTAATTTGGGGAAGGCAAAAGGTGCCCTAAGAACCATATGCAGACAGCTTCCTAGGCCTGCAGGCTTATAATAACAGCAAAACCAATTAAACTCTGGCATTGTTGCCTGTTTAATGGAGACAGCTGATGACATTTTTTTCTCACTTTTAAGCCACTCATTTTGAACACCCTAGGGTCACCTTTTGTCAGATTCTCTTTTAATTTATCCTATCAGCTGCTATAAACCAATCTGCCTTGGACACCCATTACTTGTCCATCTCTACATGGCACACACAGAGAGAAAGTGTGCTTTTTTTATTTTGTCAACAAGGGAAACTTCCAGGTGATACGTATAACATAGGAAGCAGCCCCCAGGAAAAATAAAAGGAATATGAGCTGCCCTTGAAGAGTTCACATGGGAAACTTTGATATTTCAAACAGGATTCTGTCCAGATGTACATAAGTTAATAACCCTTGTACTGATATCTTTTAAAGGAGGATTGAATAACAAATGGAGCATTATTATTCAATATAAAAACAAGGGAAAAAAGGGTTTTGGTGAGAAAAGGAAATGGCAAACACATAGTACTATCCTCATGTTTGTATGATTTGAGAAATAAAAAAGAATCATGAATTAAATTAAGGTACAATAACAGTTTTTCTTCTTTTTCTTTTTTTTCCTCCCTGAATGTGCTGCTGCATGTGCAGGTTGAAGATGCCTTGTTGCGGGAACAGGCAGATCAGTACAACAGAAGAATACGTGATTACGAAGAGAGACAGAGACAGTTTCGAGAAGATGAAGAAGAGCGACGAGTTGCAGCTGAGGCAGAGGTAGTTAAAGCTTTGTTGTATATATCCGAGGATTGCAGATCTTGATATTAATTCAACTCTCATAAGCATTGTGAATTTAATCTTTATTGTGAGAATTGAAAAATATAACCATTGTATACAATAATTTCGTTATTATAGATTTTATTTTTCCTTGGTAATTTAATTCCAACATAGTTTTTTTTAAAGAACAACAAAACTATATTTAAAAACGGACTTAAAAACGATTTAAATATAATATTCTTTATGCGTATATATATGTTTATGTAATATATGCAGATATACATGCATAAATACATATATATATATATATATATATATATATACATATATATATGTGTGTGTGTGAGTGATGTATTCCCATATATGTATATGGGAGGGTGTACTATTATATATTTTTTAACTTTTTACTAGTCATATTTTAATTTTGTATTTATTTTTTAAAAAATTGTGTACAATTTTCTGTTTCATTTTTATTTGTGATAAAAAAAAATGCTTATATTTTTTTCTAATTTTATTCATTTTGAATGGTAGAAAGAAATCGATGGATGATATTTTTTTTGTCTTAGTAACTTTCTATTTTTTATTTTATTTTTATTTATAAAACGAATTATTTTAGAATATTTTATGTTTTATTTGAATCATGTAAAGAATTCTAGAATTTTTATTATATATTCAAAATCAAGAAATGGTGAAAAACTGAAAGTTTCTTTTCATTATAAAAACATCAAATCTTTTTAAAAATCTTTCTAGAATTATCAATTTAACTGTTCATTATTATTTGATTACTAATTTTATTTTACTTATTTAATTTATTATTTCTTCAGTTCAAATTTAATTTTATAAAATATTAAGTGTTAAGTAAAAATTAATATTTTACTTATGTAATTCTTTGAAGGTATGAAATAATTAATTTGAAATAATAAAAAATTATAAACTATTCAATTATTTTTATTCATTAAAAAATAGCTTGAAGCAATTCAGTTAATTGTGAAGCAAACAGATTTTAGAAATTCAAATTTGATAATAAAGTATTTAAAAAGATGCAAAACAAAAACAACAAAAAAGTAAGATCTGTTTTTGTGTAAGCTGTAAATATTATTTGTCACTGCATTTTATTGCTAGCATTTTGGGGGGAGATTTAAGAAATCTTATTTTTTAATACCTTGTCAATTAAAAATCTCTTTTGTCCTTAAATAAATTAAGACATTATTTTTTATGGAAAATTTTTTTTTTCTTCACGACAAAAATCAATTATATCAGTAACTGTAGCTAAATAATCAATCACAATAATTGTTAAAGTGTCCAAAACACACTTAAAAACATCCCTTCAGGCAATTAAAGTTGTATGTCCACAAGTAACTATATTCCATAAAATGCCCTATTTTTAAATAAAATCTCATTATAAATGACAAAGAAATATATTATAATAATTCTTAAATAGGTTTTACATGGATAAAAATAAGTATTTTTTAAAAGATTGCAGAGACTGTAAAAATAGAGGTTGTTAAAACCACAACCCCAAGAGCAAATTATCAGTCTTCTTGTAGTACCATAAATCAATAGATTTGCAGTATGAATTTAGAGTTATCTCCCCCTGCTTTATATAGGCTGTAAGACAGCTATTCTCTTAATGGTTGTGTCTAGCTTTTTGAAAGTATTGCAAAGCATTTTCTTGAATGAAATGCAAACACTGTTCAGGTTTTAATTGATCTTTGTGTTCAAAAGTGGGGTTTTGTTTTGTTTTGGGCCCTAAAGTTTTCTTTTCAAACTGATTTCTATGCATAAATGCTGGATTATTTTCTATGAATTAGGATAGGGACTTCAGTTTTAGACACATACTTTTTTAAACAAGTGTAGACTAGTTTTAACTACATCTGCTTGAAACCAACAAAGGGTAAAGTGGCAAGTCCAGGCCCACATTTGCTCTGATAACACAATGGCACAGAATAAGTGTACCTTTATAGAGTCTTCTGCTACCACTACTTCAGTTGGCATTAAACTACTACTTATTCAACAGCAAGTAGATACCCCTTCTTTCTCATGGGGACATCAACCTAGACTTTAAAAGCTTTCACAAACTTTTATCTACTTAAACCTCTCTTTAAGGAAATCTAGGGTAACATTTTGAAAGATTGGCTCTTATTTGGTCTTTCTTTCTGAAGTTAAAGAATAAAATTTATCGTAACTTTAACTTTCTTTGGTTAACTTTTTCTAGGGTACTTTATAAAAAAAAGTAATAATTTTCAGTTCTTTTAATTAATATAACCAGCATTATAATTAATTGAAAACGATGTTAACGTTAGTAACTTTATAATTATGACTATTGTTGCACAGTCTACCACATAGTAGTAGGTTTTAGTATTTACTCTTAAAAAATGTGTTTTACATTAGTTTTAATAAATAACTATTTTACCCTTTTTTTTTTATTAATATAAACATATAAAGTTAGGAACCTCTTAAAGTAAAATTATTTAACATTAGTTAAAACAGTTTTTAGAATAAAATAAACTTCTTGAATTATTAATAGAAGGAATTGTGAAATAAAAAGGCTTGAGAATAATAGACATTGTTCGTTTTTATTGAAAATCATTTTTGTTTTAAATATGAAAATATATGACTTTAAACAAATTCTTCTAAGCATAAAATTAATATTTGCACAAAGACAAAGATCGATAGAACTATAATAAATAATCAATAATTTTTATTGGGTTTTTGTAAATGTATATTTTTAAAATCAGCTTTTGTATGAATAGAATGAATATAAATATTTGGCGGTTTATCATATTTTTGTCTGTGGTTGTGATTGTGACAGGATGGAGAGAGATACAAAGGGATATTTAAAGATTTTTGTCCTTATTTATTTTGCCTCCCCACGAGGGCAGAGTTCTACACTAGTTAAATTTTTCACTTGGTGAAAATTTAGCTTCCAGAATAGGAGATCTCTACCACATTACCGAAGTTAAGGAGGACTTCTCCTCTGACTGAATACTTAAACAGATGCTACATTTTGATCCTGGCCTCAAAGCTGGGTAGTCTTTGTCTCTGTAAAAAAAAAAACAAACAAAAAACACAAAAAAAGTAGTTAGCTCCAGATAGATTTTATAGACAGAATAAAAACGCCTGAAAAATAAATTGTGGGAGTGAACATGTTTATTTTTTTAAGTGAAAAATTAAAATTTTAAAAATTGTTTTTTTCTTTTGTTTTTTCTTCGTTGTTAAATTATTATGATTTTTTTGTATTCAAATCCAATTTAAAATATAATACTAACTAAATTTAAGTTAAAAAAAAATGAATGTGTTAGCTTTTTGACCTTAATATTTTTGACAATAACATATTTTTACTATTGTAATACTACTCCTACTAATAATAATAATAATATAAATTTGTTGTGTTTCTTTGTGTGAAAATTTTAATTCTGTTTGGTATAAATCTTTTCTTATACATAACAGATTATAAAAGATAAAAGTCTCATAAAACAACTCATATAGATATATATGCACATATATATTGGAAATGTATATATTTATTATTATATGTATATGAACTAGTTATTACTTTTATTCTTAGGGGGAAAAAATAAAAAAAGATAAATGTTATAATTATTTATGTGTAATTAATTAAAGATAACTAGTTTTGGTTTCAAAGTTTTTCTTAAATATAAAAAAAAAAAAAACCCAAAAAATCTTAAATAGAAAATTAAAATAAAAAAAAGAATCTTCTCTCCGCAAAAACAACGTATTAAATTTGTTTAATATTATAAGTATTAATTAAATATATATATATATAAAAAATCGTCTGTAATACGAAGGTACAAAATTAAAAGAATGCATAGGGGAAAACAACAACCCTAAAAGCAACTCCTTTCTTTGTTGTTGTTGTTGTTGTTGATACTCTTTCCTTCTCCCCTTTCCCCTTTCTCTCCGTCTCGCCCCTTTTTCGGATCTTTTTTTTTTTTTTTCTAATATAATTACAAATTCATACGAATACAACAAACGCTATAAAAATGGTGATAATACATTTTTCACTATTTGCGGGAGGCTAATTAAACAGAAATAAATATGAACGTTTCCTTTTTTTTTCTTTTTATGTATTTACCTCCAAGTAAACATCTCTCTTTGTTGGCGGATTGTAAAAACGAAATGTTGCTCATTTGTATTTCAAGTTTATTTAATGCGTGTATTTTCAACAAAAATAAAAGGAAATACTTATTTTGTAGAAATTGAGGTTATGCACATTCTTTTTTTAATGGTTAATTTTGTTTTTTTTCCCCATGTTATCAAACTACCGATTTTATTTATTGTTAGGTACTAAGCAGAATACAGATCGTGTTATATTTAGATATGATTTTTAATTTAAATTAAATTCTCATGGTATCTTTTGTTTATCAAATCTGTTAGGTGAAAGTACGGGGTAGTTTTAAAAGCCCCCTCCCGCATGTTAAGAATGGGTTTCTAAATAGTGACGTTATTATTCTAGCACGGTCCGTATTCTGCATAAACACCTGCGTTTAATAAGGGACTCCATCCAAATTACGAGGAAAAGGAAATAAAAGTAAACATGAGTTGCGCTCTTTTGTATTCAAAAATTTTGCCCCCCCCCAAAAAAAAATTTAGCTTTTTTTTTTTAATGTTTCAATGTGTGTCATTTATTATTATTATTATTATTATTATTATTATTATTATTATTATTTATTTATTTTATTTTATTTATTTATTTTTTGTTTTCGCTACTAATATATCGGTTAGTTAAATTTCTTTAATTTATTAACGAATTAATTATTATTAGTATAACAGTAACACTGTTCTGGAATTTTTAACCGAAGTTAAAACGTACTTTTGGTTTTGGCTTTAAAATCATTATTTTTACATAACATCAAGTCTTCCTTTTTTTACAGCCCCCCGCCTCCCCTCTTCTTCGAATCATCATAACGAATGGCATATAAAGACAACTGTATATATATTCTAATAATTATTTAATGTCTTAAATAAAACGAAAAACAAATATAGACGTGTAATTTGTTTTTCTTTACTGTTGGTACAAATTATTATTATTATTATCATTATATATATATATATATATATATATATATATATATATATATATATATATATATATATATATATTTATTTAGTGGAGATGGTAATTAATAAAAACTGAAAAAAGTGCTCAATTCGGCGTATACACATCGTGCGCATGCGCGTGCGTGTGTCAAAAAATAGATCAGCACATAAACACGTTTATATATATATATATATATATATATATATATCAGCACATAAACACGTTTATATATATATATATATATATATATATATATATATATATATATATATATATATATATATATATATATATATATAAACGTGTTTATGTGCTGACGTGTTTATGTGCTGATCTATTTTTTAACACACGCATGCGCACGAAGTGTGTACGCCGAATAATTTTAACCTTTTAATGAGTTGCCTCCCTTTTCTAACTTGACTAGTAAAAAAAAGAAAAGAAAAAAAAATCAGATATTCTAGGCGATCCCAAAAACATTTGTTTACAAACCTCCTGGCCTTATATCAGAGTGAACGATAATTCTGTTCAGTCTTAACAAACCATTATCCCAAGGCTTACCTCCTTCTTTGGGAGAGGGGTTGGTTTATGGTGGTTCGCTTGAGGCACCCCCACTAGGGAATGCCAACGGGTTTGATCTAGGCAACTTTTGTAACCTCCAAGCTTGCCCCCTCCCTTTTTTTTTTTCTGGAAAGTATCAAGATTCCTGACTTTGAACTGACTTCATATATAACCTTTCTATAAGAGGAGTGTGTGTCTGTGTGTCTGTGTAAATAAACACACCTTGTATAAATTCTTACGTCACTATTGTATTACCCCCTTCCAGTTAATTAGTTAAAAAAAAAGAAAAAAAAAAGAAGCTTTAATTCTTTCTATTTTCCTTTTTTATGTCTTGTCCATTAAACCATTTTTTGTTTATGACTACAAAAGCAGTTTGTTTGTCTCCATTAAAGCCAACAATTCTCTTATTTACCTGTTAGCCAAACTAAAGTTTTGTCCTTCTTCTAGAAGCCTTTTTTGTCGTAGATGTTAAAAACCATTAGTTCTTTTATTTGCAATGTTTTCTGGCCATGTAGCTTACAAAATAATAAAAGCTTTTTACGAACCAACAACAGAAAATGGGATGTAGGTTTTGAGCTTTTCAATCAACTACAAAAAAAACTAAATGCAGGCCTACAATTCTATCCTTTGAAAGCCATTGTTAAATAATGTTTGAACGACACATTTATAATCCATAACTAAGGAACATTTTTGATAGACAAAGACCAGAACAGACATTTTTTTTTGCTGATTTTTGTCTTTTTTCTATTTTTTTTCTTTTTCTTATTTTTACCTTCAATACCAAAAAATTGCTTTTATTAAAAAGAAATTATTTGAGCTTCAACAAACAAAACTTAAGCATTCATTTTACCCATAATGCAAAAGGAAGGACGCAATGACTTCCTTTTCATATTCACTTTCATGATTATAATCTGAATGAATCTACAGGTTTTGTGTTTGTATGTTTAGACATTAAACTTAAAAATAATGTATTTAGAATAATTTCATTAAAGAATTAACAGGAAGATCTAGCAATGCCTGGAATTGAATAAGGAACATCATATCTACCTGCATCCATTTCATGATACCATATTTTTTATGGTTCTGAATTTTTGAGATGATGATTAATAATTTGGATTATTTGGATTATGGTTCTCATCCTGCATGTTATCTTCACAATGTTTCCAATGATATAGGCCCCCAACCTTCTTCAGGTGTATCTTGTCGAACTAAAGAATCTTTCTGTGGTATCTTTTAACTTTAACTGCAACTCAGCATTTAGTGTTAAATTGACGATTTTTATATAGTTTTCGGTTATGTTGAAAACGAATATCACAATTAAATTTGGGACAGACAAGTAGTTTTCTGGATATTAAGACCTTTATTATTCAATAAATATCCTTTATATTTTCACCGATGGTCATATTTTTTCCCAATTGAACAAGAACTAATGCACATGCTTGTTACAACCCCCTCCCCATGTTAAGAATGGCGACCGCCACTGAAATTCATCCAATAATACATTGAAAAAACATGTCTTAATATCCAGAAAACTACTCGTTTGCTCTAAATTTGAATGTTATATTCGTTTTCAGCATACCAAAAAACCTGTTAAAATCATCAATTTAAAGATGATTGTTGTGTTGCAGTTAAAGTAAAAATTTAACCTTTCTGTTAAGCTCCAGAATCTGTATAGAAATTAAAATTGAAACGTTTATTTAATCCATGAAAGCAACATGCTCTCGTTTCATTAGAAGTCATAAGTAATTCACAATTGTATTCTTAGTATATCATGCACTGAGGATTGTACCTTCAACCTCCAGGAGAATCACTTAAAAGTGATTTTTACCAAGTATTTTATACGTTATGCCATGGGTCCTTGCAAGGATATACAATTGCATATTACTTAAAACTTCTATCCAGTTTTAGCTGAGAGAACAAGAGCATGCTACCCTCATGAATTAAATAAAGGGTTTTGTTCAAAATTCTGTGCAGATTCCAGAAGCAGAAAAATTTCTAAACTTGACAAGATATATCTGAAGAAGGTCGGAGGTTACATTGGCCGAAACGTTGTGAAAATAACATTTAAGATGAGAACTGTAGTCTGAAGAATCTAAAAGGTATTTATGCACCATATATTTTATTCTTATTTTATTTTTTTAAATATTTTATAATATTCGATTTTTGAGGAGGAACCCAAAAATATCCTTATAAGTGATATTTATTGAAATTATTTGTGATACATTTATAGTTTTGAGGCATACCTGGCGTTTTTCAAGAATATGTGGAGGACCTTATGTGCTACAGATCAAACCTTGAGCCCCATATTTCCATTTTTTTTTTCAATAATCTCATTTTATGGATGTCCATTTCAGAATACAGATATGATTGTAGGAGTCTCTTTAAAACCCTCCAACAAACAGGCAGGTATTACAACTAATATATATATATATATATATATATATATATATATATATATATATATATATGAGAGAGAGAGAGATTTATTAAGGTTAAATTTGTTGATTACATAAACTAAAAAACAATACTTTTTCAAAAGTACTCAATGCTTAAGTAGGACTTTCATAAATATAATTATATAAAGTTTAGGAGAGTCTACACGGATCAACCAACATTTCAATGTTAACATGTCTCGTCAGGGCTCTAAAATTGTTTTTAAAGTTCTAACAAAACGTGTTAACAAGTGCAGACTCTTCCTTATCTTAGATTATGGGGCGGGAGTCCAAGTTTCCCAAAGAGGTTTAACGATCTAGTGAATTCTTCCTGTCACCATAAACACGATTTCTCGCTATTCATTGATATTATTTTCACAGTTATACAAATATTAATAATTTACTGTATCCATCGGGACATGATAATTATGAATGTCATCTTTTATAAGATCTTAATGGCACAAGGAATTTCTTCATTTATAAAGTGCATTGTTGAAATATTGTCTAAAACTAAATTATGATAAATCTAATAGTTAAAAAATATTTTAAAATAGCATTTTTTAATATATTTTTTCTTTTTTATTCATTTTTTCTTTTGTTTTCTCAGTTCCTTATTTATAAAAATATTTCTAAGAATTCTGGGGGAAAAATTAGCGTTTAAAAGATTAAAAAAAGTTTTTGTTAAAAATATTTTTTATCATTACAGAATTTTGGAATAAAACACAACTTAAAGTTGTTGAACATTGTCTAAAACTAAATTATGATAAATCTTATAGTTCAGAAATTATTTTAAAATAACATTTTTTAATATAGTTTTTCTTTTTTTATTTATGTTTTGTTTTGTTAGTTCTCTATTTATAAAACCTATCTTAGAATTCTAGAAAGAAAATTTAACGATTAAAAGTTTTTTATAAAATTTTTTTGTTGAAAATATTATTTTATCATTACAGAAATTTTTAATAAATACACAATCTATAGTTGTTGAACATTGTCTAAAATTAAATTTGATAATTAAAAAATTATTTTAAAATAACATTTTTCATGTATACAGTCGAACCCCGGGATACGGCATTAAAAATTAGTGACAAAATACAGTGCTGTATATAATACATATGTATATAATTAAATAACATTATAAATAACACCGTAAAGTAGGGCAAGTATAATAACTGAAAAAAACATTTTATTCCACATCGTAATCTGAAAAAAAAAAAAAACGTATCCTAGGGCCACCGTATCCTGGGGTTCTTCTATATTTTTAAATTTATATTTCCTTTTGTTCTGTAAGTTCTCCACTTATGTAAAAAATGTTTTAGAAATATGGAAAAAATTCTAATATTTAAAAGTTTTTTAAAACGATTTCCTGTTGAAAAATATTTGTTTTAAATATTACAGAAATTTACAAAAAAAATAAATAAATAAAAACATACACACAACCTAACTGCATTTTCTTTGTAAAATGTAAAAATAAAATAAAAAAAATGTAAAAATAAAAAAAAATAAAAATCTTTGATTTTTTTTTTGTCAAATTGAAAATATGTGATCACTCATTTTTTAATCTTTTTTTTTCTTTTTTTTTAGAATTTTAATGTGGGATATTTTTTTGCTCAGACTATTTTTTCCCCGTTTTTATTTTTAATTTCCAGAGGTTTGGGCTGGAAACCATATTAAGTTTTCCAGAAAACTGGGGTGGGTGAGTTCTTGAATGGAACTTCTACAAATTTTTATCCATTCTCGCCTTTTGTTATAATACTTCTCGACATCCCTCATTTTTTTTACACTTTGCGTTATTTTATTTGTTAAAATTTTAATGTCTCATCCCATCATGATACAAATTATCAATAAATCTTTTTGTAAAAAATAACTGATTCTTACATGTTTGTTTTTTGTTTTTTCTTAATCTAAATTAACTCGTCTTGTGTTCAACTAAATCTAACCCAATGCTGCATATTATCAACTAGGACACATTTTTTTTTACTTATTTTAACTTAGTATTAAACAGATTTTAAATTCGTTATTGAATAAATATACTTTAATGTCTCATCAGAAATCTCATGAAAATATTTATTCAGTATTTCGGACTGTTTTATATCACCATTAAAATGAAGAAATCTAAAATTTCTGTTACGATTTAAATCAGAAAATTTCATTTAAAAAATCTAATTAGCACTCACAGGTGTTTATTTGACTTTAAAATTAAATATAATGATTTAATGTAAATATTTTTTTAAATTTTTTATTGTAAGATTCGAACTGAATCACAAAGCCACCCTTGACTTTGTAGGCTAGCATTTTTACTTCAAAGCCACTGGCAATGAAGACAAGAATTGGAGAAAATTAAATGCCTATAAATTCCATGTCAGTTGGCATTCAGAGTAAGCAATTGGATAGTATTCAATGACTGGAAGTCCAAATGCGCACGCACACACACACACACACACACACACACACACACACACACACACACACACGTGTGCGGGGTTCAATTTATATGTTTTAATAATTAATTGCTAGGTATTATTCATTTTAAATGCATAAGATTAAATATCTTTATGTAGACATTATATTAGAAACACATAAAGAAAAGAAGAAAAAAATACCCAATACTTTTTTATTCAGGAAATATGAAATATTTTCATCCTGAGGCCACACGTTTGTTATGTTACCATAATTTAATTTTAACATCAAATACGTGAGTGTTAAATTAATATTTGAAATCTAGCTTAACCTTTCTTTAAGTATATGGTGGAAATCTTTTTTATAATACTAAAACAAATTATTTCTACCATTTATATACGTTCAAGCTACAAAGTATACCAAGCAGCAAATACTAACCAAACAAAAAAGCATGTTCTAATACACTAACCTATTTTGCTTGTTCATATGTAAAACTGTCTTTTTCTCCCGTTTGCATGAAATGATGCATACAGGCTGCCAATTAACTAGCTGTCCCTTCTCCGCATTTCCCGAGATTTTTTTTTACTTTTATTTCTGTTTCATTATTTTCTTTTAAAATTGTAAAAATATTTCCAAGTTTTCTTTTTTAACTCTTAAATTTCTAAACAAGGAGAAGCTAAAATTTACAAGTACCAAATCAACAAAGCAAAGAGAGAGAGAGAGAGAGAGAGAGAGAGAGAGAGAGAGAGAGAGAGAGAATGGTGCTGATTAGGTGACCAATGCAAGGAGAGTCTTTAAGGGAATAGAGTGAAAAATAATATGCATTCAATCTCTCATGAATTTTGGAACGTCCCTTTTAATTTAACAATAAAAAATTTAGTTTCTATTTTTTTGTTCCAATTAAATATTTTCTATTTCAATCGGTTTGATTAGAAAAAAGCTTGTATGCATTATTTCTGTGAAGTTTGGGATAAATTGACACTTTTAGATGCCTATATTTTTATTTAAAAAAAAGGTGCTGTTTGATGTAAATTACTTCCACAAATTCAGTGAACCCCTTAATAAAGTATCTAATTAAAAGCTTAAGAAATGACTTTTAAATAAAATATGTACCGAATGATATAACCTAATAGGCTCTTTAATAGCAAATTATTTGCATTGATTGTTTATGGAAGTGGGACGTCTTTTATGGGTCATGTAAGTTGTAATGAAATTTCTGTCCGGTCTTGAAGGTTCAGTAAAAGAGAAATTATCAAATTTATTGAATCATTAATGTAATTAGTCGTTTCTCTGACCTCTTTCTATTTATACAAGGGTAGTTCTAAAAGTAAAGGCTATTTTTTGTTTTTAACTCAAAATGTTGAAGAGCTACAAAGACGGGAGTGGTGCCATTAAAACGAGCAAACTTTTTGTGTTCCAGAATTTATTTTTCTACATAATCACCACCATTCTCAGTGCACTTTTGCTAGGAATTAAATGACACATCTCTGCTTCTGACGCACGTCCATGACGGGTTAGGTTGTTAGAGTCTCACACCGTAAATATCTGCAATAGAAAGATGAAACTTTAAAGTCGTGAATGCATAATTATAGCAATGCAATTTGCAATTCCATCTGATCCATTTGGGCAGAATACAAAAATAGAAGGCAATATTTTTTGTACACCTCTCGTGTATATATACATATATGTGTGTGTGTGTGTGTGTGTGTGTGTGTGTGTGTGTGTGTGTGTGTGTGTGTGTCTATACAACCTAGATCTATCATGTAAGATGCATTTTAAGACCGCTGCAGGACTTTATGAGCATGCTGTAATGTGGAAAAAAATAAACCTCCAAAACAGACCACATAAACACACAAACTAAACTTCATCATTCAGCACTAATACTAATGGTTGTAATAACACCTATAAAATATTAATTCAATTGCCTTTCCAGTTTTCTAATTCTAGACGGAATTTGCTTACCTAAGATTAAGCTAATACCATTCAAATTATTCTTGAAGGAAATGACTTCTTCTTCATCAGGCACACTAGTCCCGGTTAAACCAATATACTTCCATGTGCTTTTCTTTTGTTACCAAATAGGTTCAGGTAGGTTATTAATAATCTCTTTAAAATATTTAATCGAAATATAATTATTTTTTTATTTTTACTTACATTTTTTTTTTACCAAAAGTTTACCTAGTGCTAGGAAATAGTTAATGAACGAAAAATCAGCAGCAGCAATAAAAATATCTTAAAATATTTTAATTATTATTTTTTTTATAATAAACATGACTTATTTAAAACTGTTGCACTCACTGCGAATCATGACAATATATGTGTTAGTCTGACACAAGGTCAGTATAAGTCAGTCAATGAAACTCAGTCTTGGTGAACTGGTGTTGCCTAATATGGTACAGCCTGTCTTATTCGTAATAGCCATTTGTGTTGATCATCCAGTGGTTATAGGTAGGGGCTGAACTGCTGGAGATGCTGAAACAAAAATTATTTAAGTCAAATTCTTTTCAGCCAAATAAAATTCAACTGTACTTGAAATGAATGAAATCAAATCCATTAGTTTTAGTAGTTGGGTAGCAGCTAGTATTTTATTTGGTGGTTGACATATAACAAACCCAGAGAAAGGAAACGAAAGAACCTTATTTAGTCTTGCCTGAGTCCATATTCAGGTGTGGTCAGCTACACTTCTGATTATGAACTGCTCTATCATTTAGCCAAAGTTGATATAACAGTGTAGCGTCCAAGAATTCCCACTTTTGGTTAAAAATGTGTTCAGCAGAAACTGTGTAATATAGTCTATATCAGCGTTTCTCAAATTTCAGGACACCATGGAGCTTATGGCAGGGCAAAGGTTTTTCACAGAGCATTAACAAGATAATTTCTAAAATAAATATGAAAAATATTAATTTCAAATTTTAACTTCTATTTGTTCATTAGTTGTTCCTTACTTGTTCATTAGTTGTTCCTGTTCGGGATTTTACTCTATTTTCATGTTTACAACCATTTTTTGTGTTTTTGATTAATTTTTTTTTGTTATTTTTTATTTACTTTTTCATGAACCATTCTGAAACTTGTTACACCTGCAGTTATGTATCATATCTCTTTCCAGTAAAAAAGATCAAGAATTAAATGTCTTCAGCCATTTAATTTTCCCATATAAAGCATTTGGTCCTCTTTAAGAAAAGACCTCCAGTTCCCCTCAGTCTCACTCATGGAGCCCCAGAGCCCCGTGGAGCTCACTTTGAGAAACCCTATCTATATGATGTATTCATATATTTATGAGTATAATGTAAATATATTTACGTGTCAATATATTTGATTGTCTAGTAATAAGAGCATGAACAGGACATATAACAACAACAAAAAAGGGGGGGGCGGATATTAACAGTTCTCTTTGGTGGGTTAACATTGGCTAATAGGAAACATACCTAGTCCATCTTTGGTTTTATTTGATGGGAAGCTGCAAAAAAAAGATTTATCCAATGAATCAACAAATCTCGAGTTATCTTTTCAGCAATTTTATTCCGGATGTTTCCCCATTGGAAACCTGCTTGCTGATCCTACGTTCCTTACATTTGATAGGCGTTGAACTCCTTGCCTCCCCGGGTGCATCGAGTCATTACGACCAGTCGGCTCCTCAACTCTAACTCCTCTTTCCGACGACCCAACTTTAACTTAAAACTGGACGAGTCTCAAAATATATCTTCCTATCATGACGTCATCAATACACATAGAACTATAATCATCACCTGATGCTTTTACATAATTTATAATGTGTACTTAGACATTCCTTAGTTGCTCGCTTTATAACATTCCAAAGTTATTGTAAATAAATATTTCATTATAAAAAACCTCTTTAAGTTGACATTCCATTTAGACTTATGAAACAAAATGATAATAATCGATCAAGATTATCTTGCATTGCCCTAGCATGCTAATATATAACAACCGGTGAAGTGCAAAAATCGGTTCCCGTTATATTACGTTCTTGTCAGAGGCTTTGTTAACTATTCTAATATTTAGACAAGATCACATTTTCTTTTGTTTATTAGTTAGGTGAAAGTACAGAATAGTTAATAAAGCCCCTCCCCATATCAGGAATTATGATAATCTGGAAGCTTAAATCGTAATTCTCTCAATGTATTACGAGTTTATCATAAGCCTACGACCTGGGGAAATTGCATTTCAAAAGAAATTGCAACTGAAACATGTATGCATATATGTACTAG